>NW_026261594.1:503291-629105 GCF_900747795.2 Erpetoichthys calabaricus | reverse complement strand
ATAAGAGGACATTAATTAACATAGAATAAGAGTAAGGTGCGATGGCCAGGGAGGACAAAAAAAAACTCCAGACGGCTGGAGAAAAAATAAAATCTGCAGGAGTTCAAGGCCACGAGACCACCCAGCCCCCTCTGGACATTCTACCTCACATAAATGATCAGTCCTCTTTGTATTTAGGGTTCTCATGGAAGGACTTGATGATGACGGTCATGTAGACTTCTGGCTTTTAATCCATCAATGTAGGAACATCACGGTGCTTTGATCAGGTGGTGGAGGTGCAGGTCAACACCACAGAAAACTGGGAAAAGAAACAGAAGAGAGAGTAGGGGTTAGTACGGATTGTAGAGCCACCATGAATAGTTATGATAATGACCTGAATATACAGAGTATCAGGATTAAATGAAGGTGAACTTATCAGAAAGTCATGTTACAGTAATGTGTTTTCAGCAGTTTGTTAAAGTGCTCCACTGTATCAGCCTGGCGAATTCCTACTGGCGGCCTTTCCAGATTTGAGGTTCATAACAGCAGAAGGCCGCCTCGCCACTTCTTTTAAGTTTTGCTCTTGGAATTCTAAGCAGACACTCATTTGAGGATCTGAGGTTACGATTTGGACTATAAGGTGTCAGACATTCCGATATATTAGACGGGGCGAGATTATTTAAGGCTTTGTAAACCATAAGCAGGATTTTAAAGTCAATCATTTTATCCTCTTGTGTTAGTGTCTGCACCGACCCATTTTAAATTTTAAATGCATACAAGAATCACATAAATTTGTTTATTGCATTAAGGCTTTTTGACTTTGTCAGGAACCTCTATTTCAACAAAATAAAGCAAAAAAAAATATTATTACTAAATTATAAAATGCTCTGGTTGAAATTATGACCTTTGTGTTGTTAGGGTCGGTTTCGACCCAGTTATGATAATACGATGATAAAGCAATAATTCGAGCCAAAACTGAAATCCTAAGGGCACTGTCAGCTGACACACTGACCACCAGCTCCTCTCCTAATCATGTGACCTTTCTCATTTTGCGTGGCTTTCCAGTAGACCTGCACAAAGACGGGCAGTCCAGACATGTGAGGTGAATTCACTCATTTGAGTGGCCATTTGACTTGCAGAGTGCACATTTACAATTTGCAGCATGCAAAAATGAGAAGAAGATTTACAGTGAGCCAAGTTCTGGATCATATTTTTGGTGAAATGAAGGAGAGGACACAGAGCAGCATAGCAATTCAGATGAGCAGGTTTCTGAGGAGGAAGACAATGTGGAGTATCATCCAGAAGACACAGACGCATCTGATGAGTCGGATGAGGAGGTCACTGGTGCTGAAGCTGCTCCTGCTGAAAGATTCAAGTCCAAAAATGGTAAGATCTTTTGGAGGTCAGTACCTCATGATGTACATGGCAGGGCAGCTGCTGTAAATGTCATCAAAATGACCCCTGGAATCACAAGGTTTGCTCTGACCAGAGTCAGTGACATCAAAACATGTTTTGAGCTATTTATGCCATTGTCACTAAAAAGAATCATCATTACTATGACGAACCTTGAAGGAAAAAAAGTCCATGGCGACATGTGGAAAGACGTTGATGAGGAATACCTGGATGCTTTCATTGGTGTTCTTCTTCTTGCTGGAGTGTACAGATCCTGCAATGAGGCCACTGATAGTCTATGGGACGCATCAACAGGCAGAAATATTTTCCAGGCAACAATGTCACTTCAGACATTTCAAATGATATCAAGAGTCCTCAGATTTGACAACAGAGAGACCAGAGTGAGATCTGACAAGCTTGGTCCCATCAGGGATGTCTGGGAGAGATGGGTGCAGCTCCTTCCGCTGATGTTCAACCCAGGGCCAGAGGTGACAGTGGATGAACGTCTTGTCCCTTTTTGAGGAAAATGCTCCTTCCGGCAATACATACCCAGTAAGCCAGGGAGATATGGAATAAAAATCTGGGCAGCCTGTGACGCAAGAACCAGCTATGCCTGGAATCTACAGATTTACACAGGCAAAGCTGCAAGTGGCATCCCTGAGAAAAACCAAGGAAAACGTGTGGTCCTCGATATGACCACTGGACTGCAGGGTCACAATATCACTTGTGACAATTTTTTTACCAGCTATGACCTCGGACAAGAACTTCTCAAGAGGAAACTTACCATGGTGGGAACAGTGAAGAAAAATAAACCTGAGTTGCCTGCTGAAATCTTGCAGGTGAAGGGCAGGGCTCCACTTTCCTCAAAGTTTGCTTTTACAGACACCACCACTGTTGTCTCATATTGTCCAAAAAGAAACCGGAATGTGATACTCATGTCTACTCTTCACAAAGACGCAGCTGTATCATCAGGAGGTGACAAAAAGCCGACAATTATCCACGACTATAACAAAAACAAAGGAGGAGTGGACAACCTGGACAAGCTGACAGCCACATACACATGCCAGCGAATGACCAGAAAATGGCCAATGGTTGTGTTTTACAACATCCTTGATGTGTCTGCATATAATGCATTTGTGTTGTGGAGCCACATCCACCAAGGGTGGAACTCAACCAAAAAAAACAAGCGGAGGAGTTGGGAAATTCCCTTGTCAAGGCACACATTAGGCGAAGGGAACGGGTGCTCCGAGACCCAGACAGCTGCAGAGCTCACCCAGCACTCCATCCTCACCATCAGCAACACAGAGAGAATCTGCATCAGCATCCTCCTCAGCCAGCCCTGCCTCAACACCAACCGAAAGAGCAACAACCCCAGTCAGGCCGCCTGATTCGAAAAGAAAGAGGTGTCAGGTCTGCCCAAGCAGTAAGGACAGAAAGACAAATGTATTGTGTTTCAACTGCAAGAAATATCTCCGCAAAGAACACTCAAAAAGTGTCACTAAACACACACATACACAAGCATGTTCTTGTACACACAGGTTTTTACTCTGATTTAGCTTTGTATTAGTTTTGGAACTTGTAATTGGTTTCTATTTGTTTGATTTTCTTTGATTGGTTTTTGTTTATTTGACCATGCAAATATATATTTTGTGTCATGACCTGTTCTGCTTTTCATTTTTTCAGTTTATATTAAAGTTCTATTGCTGAAAAAAATATTTTTTTGCCTTTTCTTGATGTAAATATCTATGGGTCAAAATTGACCAATAACACCATAGATATTACTTTAGTTATTAATATTAAAATGAAAAAATAAATTAAACAAATGTTTTTAAGAGATGTGTTCTATACCCCTCAGTATTAGTCAGGTAACACAAGAACCTTTTATTTATTAATATGATTCTCTTGAGGTTCATTTTACCATTTTTTTAAATTGAAATCAAGGGGTATACTGACAAAAAAAGGCCCAGAGGCCTACACCAAAAGTATTAAAACCAACATTTTCATGGATAAGGAAGCCTAACAAGGTAACCAAGAGATGAGAAACAAATTGGATGATAGCTTATTGTTTTTAGTGTATTTTATACTGATTTAATACACGGGTCAAAACCGACCCGTTAACATAGGAGATGATAACAGAAAGCTAACACAAGAGGAAGGTTAAATTATTCGCATGTGTATGCAAAATTGAAGGACTATTCCATCTCCTATATATATTTCTCTTCTGGTTCGTCCTGCTTCCATTTCAAAACCGGTCCCCAGCCGACATGGCATTTCTCAACAAGCTACTGAAGTCCGCTTACAAAATAAATCAAACTCTACATGCAGCGAAAATGTACTTCTCCAGAGTCCAGCTAGATTCCATGCTCAGGACCATCAACCCCTTCCCTAAATCACACAAACACACGCATGAAATCGCTCAGTCCAATCCAACAGCATCTGTACGAATGCTTTTCAAGGAATACCCTGAGCAGGATTTACGACGATACAATGTCCCGACATGTCACACCGATATTGCAGCGATTTTCATCAGAGAAGATGGCGAACCGCCTGCCGAAAGGGACATTTGCATCTATCCCATAGGCAACTCCTGTAAACAGATTTCCACGCTCAATATGAATTGCGATCCTATGGTTTACACACTTTTATTCCCTTATGGAGACATTGGCTGGCATAAAGATTTACAACATGTTCCCGATAAAAGAACCGCCAAGCGAATCAGGATTTCTCAACGCCAATTGTACGCGTACAGATTAGCAATGAGGAATACATTTAGTATTTTACACTCCAGCGGTAAACTATTCCAACAGTCCGTCGTAGATGCGTATGTTAAAACAGAGGGCGCGCGTCTCAACGATCTCAGATCACATCAACAAGATCTGCGAATGGAACAACACAAAGGACTATCAGACACACCGCAAGAAAAGGCTGAAAATAACAACATACGTGTAGGAATAATGATCAGATTACCGTCCACATTTACAGGAAGTCCAAGATACATGAAACAAAACTACCAGGATGTCATGGCCATAGTACGTAAATTCGGAAAGCCTGATTTATTTATCACTTTCACATGTAATTCTACATGGACTGTCGGATAGCCAAAGACCGGAGCACAGACCTGATATTGTAGTACGAGTCTTTTGGATTAAGATGAAGGAATTACTTACAGACATTCTACAACATCATCTTTTTGGGGTTGTTATTGATTACGTAATCGAATTTCAGAAGCGCGGCCTTCCTCATGTCCACATGCTGTTTACTCGTCACAATAATTCTAACAACCACTCTTCAGCCCCGGTCAGTTGTTCGTGGCTTTTTTTAGGGTCAGATCTTTCGACTCATTATCTGTCGTCTCCACCAAAACACCTACAATATTCACAACTGCGTCTTTCAAGGAGTATTTATTTCTTCTTGATTTCTGAATTCCTTTCTCACCGTTTTCCGTTCCTATTCTTACACCGCTGTGTGCTACGGCGGGTGTCGGCTAGTTATATTTATTTGCACAATGTATGTCTTTCATTTCTGTGAATACAAAACATTAAGCGCACGGGAGAGAAGCGAAAGGAACAGCAAAGGCAGCAACTGTGATGATTTAAAGGGCGAAGATATCGTCAGACCAAAGTGAAGCAACGCTGGGCTTATTAATGATATCGAAGATACAAGGAGGTCACAAAATACGCCCCTTAAGAAGTGGTTGGCACAAAAACGAGCCTTGGTGGTGAACGCGTCGCCTTTTGTGCCAACCAGGGAAACAAGAGGTGATGGCGTTCAAAATTCACCTTCTGATATTAAAGAAACACATTGGAGAGAAACATCTGAAGAACTTCTGGTTGTGCAGGAATAGTTGGCATTCGCAGCAGGGTGTCGATTAAAACACTTGGAAAGTAGATTTCAGATCCAAAGTCTAATATGCAGATATAGACGTACATATACGTGTGTGTGTGTGTGTGTGAGGTATACAATTAAAAGTTAAAGTAGAACGAGTCTCAGATCACAAATTACACATAAAGGAAAATAGATAACGTTGCAAAATCTTGTAAAAATATGAATCAGAAAATGACAAAACTAAAGTTGGTCACTAGATGGCACCATTGTTACTACAGACACTATTGAGAAGCGTTTCACAGAGTTAATGAAATTACAAATAGTAACAAAAAATAACGTTATTAATAAATTAAATATTCTGAGTTAACGGTGCCTTATAAGAACTACAGAAACAAAGTTCTCAAAAATATACTATAATATAATAATAGCTTATTGGTTCTAAAATAAACCATATATGCGCAAACAATTTAATATGAACACAATTCTTATTTTTCAATTCTTATTCCATTCTTATTTGCAGTGGTGATGGACAGGCTGACAGACAGACGACATTAGACAGGAGTCCCCGTGGACTGTGATGTTTGCTGATGACATTGTGATCTGTAGCGATAGTAGCGAGCAGGTTGAGGAGACCCTGGAGAGGTGGAGATGTGCTTGTTAGAGAGATCTCAATAATAAGGAGACACGGCTCACATTTCAAGGTGCACCTCCCAGCATGCACGAGAGCGCATATTATGGGATGTTAAAATAAACGAAGGAGATGCACGTGTGCTGCAGTAGTCATTTCCGCGTAGAGAAAGTGCTCGTTGACTGGTGCGCTGTGGTAATAATAATGTAGCGCCCCCTGAGTCCTGACCTGAGAGAGACGCGCTGCTCAGGTGGTCGAGACCTGTCTGAGAAGGACGGGACTCCCTGGAGAAGCCGACAGAAAAGCAGCTCTGCCATCTCCGTTTTACAGACGCAGCACTAAGTGTGCACAGTAGCGGCCAGGAGACGTGCCGGGGGGTCCAGCTGCCAGGTGGCCTGTTCGCCTGTGACTCTCGCAGAGCCGACTGCCAGGGCCATACGAGTGCAGCGCTGTGTCTGCGAGCGCCGATCTCCAAACTGATTTTCTTTTGACGGCGTCTCCGGCAGTCCCGACGCTTCGACCAGTTTAGCACGTGTGTGACATTTACTGCTTCTGTCGGTGGTAGAATCGCGGTCTGTCTGGGGAATTATTTGGGTTACAAAAAGTGTTCCGACATAGAAAAACGGCTGGAAATGCTGCTCTACCTACATTAGTGTGCCTGGCACGCAAAGAAATATCGCGGTAGCTGCCATCTCACTTAGAAACTGACACCGTGCGTTACTGGAGTGGTCATGTTGTATTCTTTACATAAATTACTGAAGATGCTGCAAACTGGAATAATGGTGAGGTAATAATCGTCTATTTCGTAGAATTCTGACATCATATTAGGGAGTCGTCACTGCACGCTACGTGACAGCAGAGCCGCCGTAAGCTACAAGGCAGATGCATAAGATCACTATTTGTATTTTATATGTGCGGCCGAATAGAAATGACAACAATCTGAACTACCATTTGATAGACGTGCTGAATCCGAGGAAGTGAAGTCTTTCACTGCGGCCATGTAAGCAAATATTGTGTTCAATATTTAGGAAAACATAATGACGCCTTTCGTGGGTCCAGCAACAAATCATTTACAGAAAATAATGACAAAAAGTTTTGAATAAGGAAATATCGGAGTTGCGAAATTCAGCATGAAGCGATCAATCAAAAAATAAAACCAACATAAAGGAGCGCAACCAGAAACGTAAATATCTTCCCGTTCTTTTGGACACTAACAGATATCAGTCACGAGGAACAGTTAACATTTATAATAAGAATTGAGGAATTTCCAAACGATGACATCACAATAAAAGAATATTTCCCTGATTTTCTATCAGTTATTAAACTACAGGATCTAACTGAAGGGCTCAGAGGCCATCTTGCCCATACGGGGTTATCTCTCCGAGACTGCAGGGGACAAGCTGAAGATAACGGCGCCAATGTGGCTGTGAAGCACCAAGGAGTGCAAACGAGAATTTGAATGAACATCCTGGGCCTTTTTAGTTCCATGTACGGCACATCGTTTAACTTTATTCTTGAGAGATATGGCCTCATGTATTCCTATTGCTGTGACTTTTTCAGGACAATTCAAAGACTTTATCCGATATGTTCCGCGTCAGTGGACAGATGGTCTGTTCTCACGAAACATTTGAATGAATTAACGCTAAAGCCGTTGGCACCAACTAGATGGGAATGTAAATTTCAGTCTGTGAAGCCGATTCGTTTTCATTAAAGTCAAATTTGTAAAATATTTGAAGAAATCAGTGAATCGACCAAAGATGCAAAAATAAAACACGAGCCCCAATCTTCGATTCAATATGAATTAAATTACAAATTTGTTTGGCAACAGTTATATTTTACGAAATACTCGTAACTGTTAATAAAGTTAGCAAATTTTACAAAATATAGATGCTGATTTAAACACTGCAGCAATACGCTACTCTTTGTGTAACTTAATACAGGATGTCCATATATGGCCTTATTTATATTAGATGAACACGTCATCAGCTGTATGCTAAACATGCCTCGGTATATTCATACACTCCCGTTGTGAGGGACCGCTAGACGTTACTTGGCTGATCGAACCCCAGTTGGACTAACTCTTCAGATAGAAAGAGCAGCAGCCACACCAGAGAGTAGTGTGCACACCAATAGGGACTCTGGAGAAAAGATAATAGATAATGTGTGTGTGTGTGTGTGGTATCTAAACAGAAACAAACAAACTAATTAATTAATTAATTAAATACATAAATACCAATGAGCATAAACGATCAAAATGGCAACACTGATCCATTACAGATTACCCAGGAAGACAAATGACAACCACCACATTTTCAGTTCTTTAAACCTAAACTGCTGTTTGTTAAAATGACCAGTAGATGGCGCTGTTACTCCAATTTCCCAATGCGGCCACTCCGTGAGGCTCAGGACGGCGTTCGTCTACTAAAAGTGAAATGCCTTACGTTTAAATACAAATCTGTACAATTGAAACAAATCGAAATTAGCGTCTGAGATCAAATTAAGTACAACGTATTGCTCTTCAGTGTTATCAGTGATTAATATTAATAACCTGAAACGGGGTTATCTTGGCGCACTCACATATACGAGAACAGCATGTTATTAGACGTTGAAGTGTTGGTTATAAAGTTAAAGTGCACTAAACGTGTTAATGACTAAAGGAGACAGAAAACTTGAGCAACGGACAACAATCAGCGGGTTTGGAATCAAACGCTGAACAGAACGCTCTAACAAGTATGGAGTAGTAGAGGAGCAGCAGCGGTGATCACTTGTAGGTGATCTTGAACTCGACTGAATCCCCCGGTCGGCTTGTCTCTTAAGTGTTTAAACTTCCTCTTCATCGCTTCATCACGGCAGGATGGCTCATATTTTATCCATTTACAAGCTGCATCTCATCTACAGTAATAATCTCATCTAATAATTTTATATTCACACCACACACATTTTAATATCACAAGTCTTTGTTTGCACATAGTGTGAAAAATATTATTCTAAACCTTTTATACCTTGTCATGTAAAAACACAGAGTATCAGTATGCCCTTATAATAATAATATTTATGTTTCTATTCTTTATTTTTCTCAACACAAATTTGACACGGTTGTTACATTACAGAGAGATGTAATTTCTGTGGTATGAAAATATAATCGATATTCCCTCCAAATCCATCTCAAAACCTGTGAAGATAATTAAAGTGAGGTGACATTTATGAGAAAGGTGACATGGAGGGAATGCCACAGACAAGATTGTGAGAAGAAAGGACCACAGTGCTGGTCAGAAATGTTGACATGTAAATAACGAATGTGACACCAGAATGTGACAGTTTTTCTGGCTTTTGTGTTTGATGAGATACTAGAGTGAGGTACATACTGTATAGTGCTTTGGTGGGCTTTTATGCTAAATGTGTCCATGAATTCTTTCATTTCTATCATTTTTGCATTCTCCATTAAACACACATTGGACTGTGACTACTTGGTGATAATGACTGGACATTTCTCAGTGATGCTTTGACTCTTCAGTTATTTGTTCCAACTCAAGCAATCGCAAACATTTCTCCAAAACCAAGACATGAATTGTGATCTACAATCTGCAATGAGTCCTCCTTTTTAAGAACGGTGACCGGAGGATGTGCTCCAACTATAGGGGGTCACACTCCTCAGCCTCCCCGGTAAGGTCTATTCAGGGGTGCTGGAGAAGAGAGTTTGGTCGATGGTCGAATGTCGGATTCAAGAAGAACAATGCAGATTCCATCCCGGCCATGGAACACTGGACCAGCTCTACACCCTGGCCAGGATCCTGGAGGGGGCATGGGAGTTTGCCCAACCAGTCCACATGTGTTTTGTGGATTTGGAGAAGGCATTCGACCATGTCCTTCGAAGCATCCTGTGGGTTTGTGCTCCAAGGGTATGGGGTACAAGGCTCGTTGTTATGAGCCAGTCAGTCCCTGTGCAGGAGGAGCAGGAGCTTGGTCCACACGGCCGGTAATAAGTCAAACTCGTTTCCTGTTGAGGTTTGGACTCTGCAACGGCTGCCCTTTGTCACCAATTCTGTTCATAAGTTTTATGGACAGAATTTGTAGGTGCAGCCAAGGAGCGGAGAGGGTCTGGTTCGGTGACATCAGAATCTCATCTCTGCTATTTGTGGATAATGTGGTTCTGTTGGCTTCATCGGACAGTGACCTCCAGCTCTCACTGGAGCGGTTCACAGCTGAGTGTGAAGCGGCGGGGATGAGAGTCAGCACCTCTAAATCCGAGGCCATGGTTCTCAGCCAGAAAAGGTAGAATGCTCTCTCCGGGTTGGGAACACATTACTGCCAAAAGGTGAGGCTGTCGATTTACCAGTCGATCTACGTTCTTACCCTCACCTATGGCCACAAGCTTTGGGTAGTGACCAAAAGAGCAAGATCGTGGACACAAGTGGCCGAAATGAGTTTTCTCCGCTGGGTGGCTGAACTTTCCCTTAGAGAGAGGGTGAAGAGTTCAGTTATCCCTGAACGCCTCCCTGGGGGGGTGTTCTAGGCATGCTCCGCTGGGAGAAGGCCACGGGGCAGACCCAGGACATGCTGGAGGGATTATATCTCCCGGCTGGCCTGGGAATGCCTTGGGGTCCTCCCAGAAGAGCTGGAGAAGGTGGCCAGGGAGAGAGAGGTCTGGTCTACCCTGCTTAGGCTGCTGCCCCCACGACCTGACCTCAGATAAGTGGTGGATAATGGATGGATGGAACCTGCAATGATTGATGAAGGAAACTGATGTAAACCCATAAAGGTATGTAAACCCCTTAGGAGGAGACAGATCTGTGATAAAGTCCATAGAAACATTCTGCCGTGGTTGAGATAGACGAAGAAAGGGCTGCTATAACTTTACAAGAAAACCCAAACTTTGCTAAAACATCATCTCTTGTTTCTTTGCACATATTTTCCCATTTCCAAAATGGTGGTCAAGCCATGGTGAAGACAACTCTCTAGGGGAAGAACACCCCAAAATCAGTGTTCCAGGTCACTCCAGGTGCGTTGAGCACAGGCCTTACAACCCAATCTCAGAAAACAAAAGTTAACGTAGCAAAGTCAAATAATGTAACAGGTGGGATGGCAGATCAGAAATGAGCCGAGTGTAGGTGAGAAACAACGTGTGGCTGCTGCTATAATTTACACATGTCCAGTCCTTGGGGCTTCACATTTATCCACTCCATTGTTGTGTAAATCAGACGTTTATTTTCTAAGTTTTATATTTTCACAGATATAATATGAAACTTTAAGGCAGACACGGTAAGAAAACTGTGTTTTTCCACAGCTTTATTAATCCACACACACCAACTTATAAAGCTTTCTGTTCACATTAACCCCTGCAACCCAACATCCCATCATAAATAAACAATATCCCATTAAAACAGAATCATTATCGACCCCTGTTCTTAATACAAAAGCTAATCTTGAACTACAAAGTAAACTTAACATATCTTCAACTTAACAGGACATAATAAACGTCAATGCAAATCCTGACTCACACATACCCGGCTCCTAATTTTTTTCTGTTCCTAGAAACAATTACCATAACACACAAATCAAAGTCATTAGAAAATTAAGACATATGCCTCATTCTGCTTCTTGCAGAAGATAGATCTTAGTGATTTGTCTACCAAATGTCATTGTTATCGTCTTCACACTAACTTTACAGACAAATCCATGTTCATCTGAAAGGACTCTGTTTCTACGTAGGTCCGCCATTAGTTGGTGACCAGTTGTGCTAAGCAGCCTGTGACAAGTTTTACACTCGGACAGGACTCTCCTGTTACAAGAATTAGCTTCGGGAATCTGGGACCTTTGACGCAATCGAGAAGTATATGATAGCACCCAACGTGACGTATTTCTTTAGGAATCTCTTGTAGTATTAACTGTGACACATGATGGTCTTTTGCCATGACAGCAGGGTACTTGGCTTTCTCTGGCATGGCCGATAGACTGAGTCTCCCTCCAACACAAAGAATTCCATCTTGAGGTATCAGATTTAGATTGTAGATGTTACTGCTATCAGCGCAGGCTCCCAGCTACTCTTCTTCTTTTGTAGAGCTGAGATTTCCTCTTGACACTAATAATGATGGATCATTTCCATCTCCGCTTGCATAAGCTCCTCAGTTCTTCGTTAGTTGCATTTGAGAAGACAACCTTCCTTGGTGCAGCTGGCGTTGTTGTGGAACTTTGTCAGTTTCACTCTGTGCTCTGTTTCCTCTGTTAGCTCCTCTCTCATTTTGGATTGCTTAAGTAATATCATTTTTAATCTAAAGGACCATGCCACTGTTCTTTTAAGTGTCATCCATAAGAAGACATACTCTATCAGTTGATTAACTCTATCTACCCTTTCATTAGACACAACTGAATTAACCAGGACACTTCTCTTTATCTCAGGGTCTGTGTAGTCAGGTCTGCCAGGGGATCTCAACATTCTGCCCTTCATTGTTTGGTTTGGTATGAAAGTCGGGCCCAAACAGTCAAACCTTGTTCTGCATAAAGACATCCACATTTTGTCCATTAGATGTATAATCAGCAGGAATGATTTGAGAGCTCACATACTTCCACTTAGACACCTTTGACGTTTGTAGAATAGCTGATACCTTATTAGCCACAAATGTGCAGAATCTTGTTGTCTTATTGTTAATATGTTTAGTTACTGTCTGTCCAAAACACAGAATGTTGTAATGGCAGCTGTAGTTCCTTCCTTAGCATTCTGTCCATGCGTACTGCTAAAGTTGATGTTGTTAATTCTAATTATGGGATGGTTATGAGCTGGACTGGCCCAACTCTAGCGTTTTCACTGACAAAGTAGTTTGCTACAGTTCTGTTGAAGTAGACATGTGACTGTGTCATACCCTACTTGACTAGCACCAGAGAAATGATGCAACGGAGCAGAAACCGCTTCACCAAAGCATACTGGCTTGAAACATCCATCAAGTCCAAATTCACCTAACAGATGGAGATCTTACATCCACCTGGACCACTGCTGAGCGAGGTGTCCTGGCACAGTGTCATCCCACCCTATTCTCAACCCACACAACTCTTGTAAAATGCTTCTTGTAGGCAAAATCACTGGTGCTAAGAATCCCAGTGGGTCACATACAGAGCTCACCATGGACAGTAAACTTCTGCTTAGAGATTTGGTGTTGATGTCAACTCTAAACTTGAAGCAGTCGGACTGGATACACGCCTGTACCCCCAGTGCTCTTTCAGTAGGAAGTAAAACTCGATCGAGATCAAGGTCTGTTATTTCCTTTGCCCTGTCATCTTCAGCGATGTTTTCCAACACAACTTGACCGTTGCTAACCCACCTTGATATCTTAAAGCCTCCTGTCTCACAGAGGCAGCGTTCAGATTGTGATACAGAGACACACTTTGTCCAGCCGATTTCACTGACTTTTATAGAAAAGTATATTCTTAAAGTTGATGATCTGCAGATATTCAAAGACAATCAGGAGCATATATGAAAATAAGCCTTATATCCTGGTGCACGTTAGTATAGTCTTAGACCATGAAGGAGTTAATTAAGAAAGGCCACAACTGATTTTAGCATAAAAGACCAGCCTGCCTGCCCTCTTACTTGCTTTGGTTTGAATTTCTGTGAATCGAGGACGTTGTGTTCTGTGAAGGAGGTGAGCTGACGAGCAGCGGGATTTTATTTTAGGAACACAAGTGCTGGGCCTTCTGCCTGACATCCTGTAGATTAAGCAAGTTTCTCTAAGCATTCAAGGCTCAATTTTGGGAACACTACAGGCAAGCTTTCATATTAGTGTGAGTATAAATATCTCTATATATATTGTGGCGGACCGGGACGCCCCTTTGACACTGGATCCAGGGGAGCAGCCATGGAATGCACACTACGTCCCCCAGAACACTTGCAGGCAGCCCTCCCGGGTTACATCGGGTCCACCATTGTGTAACACCGGAGCTCATCCCTGTTGGGCTCTGTGGCCACCGCCAGGGAGAGCTGAATGGCTTCCTGAGCCCATCTGGGCAGCAATACAGTCACACCGGGAGTGCAGCCTTAATTAGGTTAATTATCACCTGAAGCTCTTCTGGGTGGGCTATAAAAGGAGCCTGCAGCCACTACTTGGGGCGCCAGAGTCGAGAGGAGGAGGACAAAGCTGCCTAGGAGGAGTGGAGGAGAAAGACAAGTGACATTTGTGGTGTTTTGGGGACTCTGTAGGGCCTGTGGGACACGAGGAAGACAAAAATAAAATCTTTTTGTTCATTTTAATACGTGCCTCCGCTGTCAGTCTGTGTCGGGTCGATGCCAAGAGAGCGACACAATACATAAAATCCGTTGTCTGTCTGTATGTCTGTCCACTTTTCACGAGAGAACTACTTATTGGATTTAGATTGTTTTTTTTTCTATAATTTGCTTCAACATTCCGGTTGATTTTGTGACGTCTCTCATTGCGCTAAGTATCATAGTTCGCTTGCTGTACCGATTTATTTATGTGAATCCGAGGGGAGAGATGCAGGGTCCTCCTCACTCACGTGCCAGCCTCGGAGCTTACCTTGCCTCTGCTTAACTAGCGAATGAGAGAACTACTTAACGGATTTAGATCGGGCTTTTTTCTATAATTTGCTTGAACATTCTGGTTGATTTTGTGACTTGTCTCATGGCGCTAAGAATCATAGTTCACTTGTAGGAGGGATATATTCCGCTAATCTGAGACTGAGGCTGTGGGTCGACGGTGGGGGGAGACGTGACGTCAGCAGTGGGGAGCCAGGCGGGGCCCTCCTCACTCACACACCAGCCTCCGTTCAAATCTCTCTTCCTCTGGTCACGTTTCTGAGCGTACCTTACCTCTGCTTAGCCAGCGATACCTGTTTGATTTTTAAAGTTTGTCCTGTTTCACTACGACGATTATATATATATGTAGGTTAAAGAAGCATTTAAGGTTATATGTGTGTGCCTCTTTATGAATAATAATAAAGTTACAGAAGTGTATACTAAACCAGTTTTAAATTATGTAAGAATTAATTGTTATGGGCCTGTGCTTTTATTTCAAGTAGTCAAGAGGCACCACGCCAAGCTGTCCACAGTGTAGTCCTTACCAGTGAAGCTGTGCGCTGCCACCTAACTGGCATGGCTATCCATTATGTCAGCCATAAGAGATGTTAATGCAATGAGTAAACATTAACTCAATTATTAATTAAGCAGTCCAGTTTACACAGGTGGGTTCTACGGAGTCCAAAGTAGTGGTGAGAACTAATTAACTAAAAGCCGTCAATCTTTAACAGCTCAGGATTAGAGAGGAGTGATCAGGTGACGCTCACCTCAAAGAGGCAAATACGTCTTATGAGCCAAAGGGATTTTAATGAAGAAACAGATAGTGAAGGGTAAATTGTTATGAGAAAGTTTATGACGGCAGGATATTATTATGAGAAAGTCAGCAACATCTGGTGATTGTTATGAGAAAAGGTGCTGAGCGAGGTCATCATCATGAGAAACCCTGGAAAGCAGATGATGGGAATCTGTGTGAAGGGCGGATTGTAATAAATCTGAAGCTCACAGAATGCTTGGGTCTCAAGTCATCTGAGCTGAGTTTGTATGTGCGCCGTACAATAAAGTCTGATTCTGCTGCCTGTCCTGAGACTCCGAGTGCCTTCTTTTGGGCTGAGAGTGCCCGAGCTGCCTGATCTGCTTCAACACTTTATGTAGACGTCAATAAAAAAATTGTGCAAAACTGTGTCTACTAATGGAGCATCAAATAAATGCCTGCTGTCCTCGGCACATTGTCTGAGAGCATAACTAGCACAGCTTGGTGAGGAGGTGGCACCAAACAATGGCACTTGCATTCCTTTAATATAACTATCTGGCCACCGTAAGAATCTGAGTAAATCAACATCCTCTGAAGGAACACTAACCTGGAGGAACATGGCTTCCACATCAGCCATTAATGCCACAGATTCTTGGCGGAGCCTCATAATGACAACAATCAGAGTGCTAGTAAGGTCTGGCCTCTGAAAAAGCTGCTCATTTAGTGTGGTCCTTTGAAAAGAAGCTGAACAATTGAATACCACACACACCTTGTGTTTCTTGGGCTGGTATACCCCATGATGCAGAATGCACCACACCTTTCCATCTCTGCCACTGCGGTCTTTATTTGGATCTTTTTACTGCATAACCTTTAATGGCTGTTTAATGTCATGGATTTGCTTGAACCACAACTGACGCAGAGGATAAACTTCTTGTCCACAAAAATCTTCAGCCTTCTCAGCACAGAAGAGGGTGCGGATGGACATCATGTCTCCTTCAACGCAGATGACCTTGGAAATCAAACTCTCTGCTCTATTCTGATGTGACTCAGTTTTTCCTTTGTTTCACTTTAACTCTTTTAGGGCTAATTTTTTTTTTTTGTTTCTTTTCTCCCAGGGCTGAATATTTTTCCAAAAACTAACTTTTTTTAAAAAAAAGAACACAAAGCAATTGTTTAACATATCAAATCAACAAAAAATATTTACTTTTGACAAATGTTACTGTCTTGCATGTTGTATGAGCCTGCATACTCTATGATTTCACATACATATCACATACAGTGGTGTGAAAAACTATTTGCCCCCTTCCTGATTTCTTATTCTTTTGCATGTTTGTCACACAAAATGTTTCTGATCATCAAACACATTTAACGATTAGTCAAATATAACACAAGTAAACACAAAATGCAGTTTGTAAATGGTGGTTTTTATTATTTAGGGAGAAAAAAAAATCCAAACCTACATGGCCCTGTGTGAAAAAGTAATTGCCCCCTGAACCTAATAACTGGTTGGGCCACCCTTAGCAGCAATAACTGCAATCAAGCGTTTGTGATAACTTGCAATGAGTCTTTTACAGCGCTCTGGAGGAATTTTGGCCCACTCATCTTTGCAAAATTGTTGTAATTCAGCTTTATTTGAGGGTTTTCTAGCATGAACCGACTTTTTAAGGTCATGCCATAGCATCTCAATTGGATTCAGGTCAGGACTTTGACTAGGCCACTCCAAGTCTTCATTTTGTTTTTCTTCAGCCATTCAGAGGTGGATTTGCTGGTGTGTTTTGGGTCATTGTCCTGTTGCAGCACCCAAGATCGCTTCAGCTTGAGTTGATGAACAGATGGCCGGACATTCTCCTTCAGGATTTTTGGTAGACAGTAGAAATTCATGGTTCCATCTATCACAGCAAGCCTTCCAGGTCGTGAAGCAGCAAAACAACCCCAGACCATCACACTACCACCACCATATTTTACTGTTGGTATGATGTTCTTTTTTCTGAAATGCTGTGTTCCTTTTACGCCAGATGTAACGGGACATTTGCCTTCCAAAAAGTTCAACTTTTGACTCATCAGTCCACAAGGTATTTTCCCAAAAGTCTTGGCAAACATTGAGATGTTTCTTAGCAAAATTGAGACGAGCCCTAATGTTCTTTTTGCTTAACAATGGTTTGCGTCTTGGAAATCTGCCATGCAGGCCGTTTTTTGCCCAGTCTCTTTCTTATGGTGGAGTCGTGAACACTGACCTTAATTGAGGCAAGTGAGGCCTGCAGTTCTTTAGACGTTGTCCTGGGGTCTTTTGTGACCTCTCGGATGAGTTGTCTCTGCGCTCTTGGGGTAATTTTGGTCGGCCGGCCACTCCTGGGAAGGTTCACCACTGTTCCATGTTTTTGCCATTTGTGGATAATGGCTCTCACTGTGGTTTGCTGGAGTCCCAAAGCTTTAGAAATGGCTTTATAACCTTTACCAGACTGATAGATCTCAATTACTTCTGTTTTCATTTGTTCCTGAATTTCTTTGGATCTTGGCATGATGTCTAGCTTTTGAGGTGCTTTTGGTCTACTTCTCTGTGTCAGGCAGCTCCTATTTAAGTGATTTCTTGATTGAAACAGGTGTGGCAGTAATCAGGCCTGGGGGTGGCTACGGAAATTGAACTCAGGTGTGATACACCACAGTTAGGTTATTTTTTAACAAGGGGGCAATTACTTTTTCACACAGGGCCATGTAGGTTTGGATTTTTTTTCTCCCTAAATAATAAAAACCACCATTTACAAACTGCATTTTGTGTTTACTTGTGTTATATTTGACTAATGGTTAAATGTGTTTGATGATCAGAAACATTTTGTGTGACAAACATGCAAAAGAATAAGAAATCAGGAAGGGGGCAAATAGTTTTTCACACCACTGTACATTTTACACAGCAAAGTCTGATCTCGCTCAAAGCAGCCAATTTCAGTCATTGCCACATTGCACTCCTTACCATACGTGTTGCTTTGGTGCCTATTTTTCAATTGTCTGTTGCTGCACTTTCTCACATATATTGTTAGTGTGTACTGTAGAGAGACAAGTCACCTGTTTGCCATCGTGCCATGCCACTGCCACCAAGTTTTCTGCCCGCATGAAAACCGTATTGTCACCTCTTTTCCTCTTCAGCCTGTCTGGCCTGTGTCTCCTGTTCACCCTCACTGTGCCACAAGCTCCAATTCCCCTGCTCTGTAGCTCCATGAACAATTCTGGGCATGTATAAAAATTGTCCAAATGTACACAACATGACCCAAATGTTCATAGCCCTGAAGTAGCTCCTGCACAACCTGACTTGTCAAGGGACAGTTCTCTCTTTGAAAGAAATACTTTCCTGTATATGTAATTACTTTCAGGCAGAAACCAGTGTTTGCTTCTGCCAGTACAAAATCCTTTATGCCATACTTTGTGGGCTTGTCTGGCATACTGTATATTTGCAGAAAAAAAGGTGTCCCTTTTATTTTATCACAGATTCATGCACAGACAAATCACAGCCAGGCTGATCAAATTGTTTCTATGTTGGTTCCACAATGTCAAGCAGGGGCTGAACTTTATGCATGGCATTATAGCCTGGCTCACCCCGTGGGATTTGCTTCTGTTTATTACAGAAGTGAATAAAACTTTGCAGCATCACGTACCTATCATCACGCTGCATAACCTGTCCAAAGCCACCAGGGGACAAAGCACATTTGGACCAATGCTCCCTGAAGTTATATCACCAGTTCTGTCCCATCTCTATTTGTAATGCCACAGCGCGTTTCATCTCGTCTTTTGTTGTGGGTTTCCATTTTGAAAAATGAGAATGCGATGCAAGCGCAGCCTGCAATTCAAAAAAATTCCCTGCCTACCTGTTTGTCTCGTCTGACAGTAGCTGAAAAGCAGCATCAGGAGAGAGCAGCGTGAAATAGTCCAGCAGCTGGTGATCTGTCGTGTCCAACAGCAAGCCATGCTGTCTTGTGAAGTCCGGTAGCCAGTTCGGCTCCCACGGATCAATGTTTGTGTATTCCTCCCACGCGAACCTTGCCGTAGATGCATCGGCTGCGCGAATGCGATCAGCTGGCAGCGGATCAGCTGATGCTGGCTTCTCACTCTCTTGCTCCATCTCCTGATCACTGTCAATAAAATCCAATTCTGAAAAATCAGAGTCCATCTCCGCGATAATGTGCAAAACATTGTCTGCCGAGTGTTTCCTTTTCTGCACGCGCTTCGCTCCCTTGTGACATGTCGATGCCATCTTGCCATTGCTAACATTTCGCAACTCACGCACACGCAAGGATTAGCTGCCGAGTCAACGAGTCTAGCATTCCTCCAAGCACAGAGGGAATGCCTGCGACGTGACAGTGAGTTTTGTCGCCATTAACAGCTGATTGTCGCCCTCTATCCCTGGATGTCGACTTTTGTCGACATTCGCCCTCAACCCCTCCTGTCGACAAAAGTCAACACCCGCCCTAAAAGAGCTACGATGGCCTCTTCCTTCTCTCCTCCATTTATTGTCCCCCTCTGTCCTATTTGACTCAACCCTTCTGTCCCCATCTGTCCCATATCTATCCTATCTCTCTAACCATCATTCTCTTTGTAGTTCTTCTTCATGCACCATTGTTTGTCTCTCTGTCTCTTCTCCTCTGTCACACTCAAAGTCCATCTGTCCAAACTCTGCTCCTTGTCCAGTTGTCTAGGAGATGCCCACCTTCAAGCTGAGGTCTCACGCTCCATCATCCAGGCCCTCAGTAATTGGACTCTCATCCCAGTTCCACTCTTATTTCTTATTATGTGTTTGGTGTCCTTCATCCCTCCATTTTCTGAACCCACTCAGTCCAGTTCAAGGTCAACAGCGGGTTCAATGCATAAGATTCAACCCTGGGTGGGCCTCCAGTCCCTCGCACTTTCTAGACCAGCAGGCCTGAGTTCTCCTCGTCTTGTCCTTTTGCTCTCATTTCTATTTAATTGTCTCACTTGTTTAGGCCACTGCTCTCTAAAGAGGACATGAATAGAAGTGGCAGCGAGGTGACAATTAGGGAATCACAAAGAAGACAAAGAGACCTGAGCTTTGTGTGTGTTGAAGTGTCACAGAAGTCCAAATCAGCACATGGTAGAATCTGTTCAGTCACAAACAGAAGAAGACGTGAATTGTGTGCAAATGAGGCAGTGAACAAGGAGTGGAGCAGACACAGGTTCATACAACAACACATGATGTTGAGGAACAGTAGGTTTATGAGGTTTCTGCTCAGAGGACCATCAGCTTGACCTTTGATGGCCTAGTGCCTGTCCAGAATTTGTCACCAACGCCAGGATTGGCCTCACTTTCCATCATCCTACAACTTGACTGTCCACCCGTGTTTGCTCCTGCTGCTCACCTCAGTGGGCGTTGTGACCCCAGCTGGTTTTAGAGGACAATTCCCACTGTGGTTCTCTGGCTGGTGAAGCTCTGGTCTGAACTTGTGGAGTTTGGTGACAAGTTCAGGGTGACCGGGTGGAGAAACACAAGTGAGTTTAAAGAAGAAGCACACAGGCTGAGAAGAAGACAAGGAGAGTTTATTAAATGTGGAGGAGAGCTGAGGAGATTATAAAAGAATAAAGAGAAGAATTCAGAGAGAGTGGACAGGGGGCATCATCACTGGGGTCAGTTGATCAGCATGTCCAGTCTTCTCATATGTCGATATTCACCTGCCGTCCAGTCCTATTCAGCTCCTCCTGTAGTGACCTCAGGTTCTTCTTCTCACTCTCACTGACCTCATTACCATGCAGCCTGTAAACGACACAAGTGTGAGTTACAAACATAAGAGGACCCCACCTCACACACTGCACTATCACAGTGACACACCCACTCAGGTGAAACTGAGGAGAATTCTGGGAAGTTGACCTGAGTGGGTGTGTCACTGTGATAGTGCAGCAAAATCAAACACCGCAGAGATATTACTATCATTAGACGCAGAAAAGGCATTTGACATGATTGAATGGAATTACCTTTTCACTGCATTGGACAAATTTGGGTTTGGCCCGAATATTTGTGCTTGGATCAAACTACTGTATACCAATCCAGAAGCTTCAGTTTGTATTAATAACATTTGCTCAGACTACTTTAAACTAGAACGTGGTACCAGACAAGGATGTCCCTTGTCGCCACTGCTGTTTGCAATCGCCATTGAACCACTGGCGGTTCACTGCCGAAATTCTTATCAGATAAAGGGGATTGTCAGAGAAGGACTGGAACAGAAAATTTCTCTATATGCAGATGATATGGTCTTATATATATCAGACCCAGAAAACACTGTCCCTGCAGTTCTAACAGCACTAACAGAATTTCAAAAGATATCTGGTCTTAGAATTAATCTGAATAAAAGTATACTCTTTCCAGTGAATTCACAAGCATATAATATTAGATTAGACACCCTACCTTTTACCATAGCAGATCAGTTTAAATACCTAGGGGTAAATATCACAAGTAAACATAAAGCTCTTTATCAACAAAATTTTGGCGTCTGTATGGAAAAAATTAAGCAAGACTTGCATAGATGGTCAACCCTTCATCTCACTCTAGCCGGAAGAATTAACATTGTTAAGATTAATATCCTTCCTAAACTTCTCTTTTTATTTCAAAACATTCCAATATATATCAATAAATCGTTTTTTAAACAGTTAGATTCAACAATAACCTCATTCATTTGGAACTCAAAACACCCACGTATCTGAAGAGCGACCCTACAAAGACCTCAGGCAGAAGGTGGCATGGCTTTACCTAATTTTCAGTTTTATTACTGGGCAGCAAACATACAAGCCATAAAAACCTGGACACAAATAAATGAACATACACAGGCTTGGTCTGCAATAGAAGTAAAATCCTGCAGTACTTCTTTATATTCCCTGCTCTGCGCTCCAATAAATGAAAGTTATCGCAAATATACTAATAACCCAATTGTGCTTTACTCACTCAGAATATGGAACCAAATTAGAAAGCATTTTAAGATGGAAAATCTTTTATCAGTGGCACCTCTGCAAGAGAACCACCTCTTTCAACCTTCGCAAGTATATCCAGTTTTTAATACCTGGAAAAGTTTTGGGATTAAAATGCTCAGAGATCTTTATATAGACAACATATTTACATCTTTTGAACAATTCAACCTCCCAACTACACATTTCTTTTACTATCTTCAAATTAGAAATTTTGTTAAACAGAAATTGCCCGTTTTCCCCCACCTTGCACCCTCCACAATGGTGGAAAAAATACTGCTCAATTTCGAGGAAACAAACACTATTTCCGCAATATATAAATTCTTATTAGAGTCCCTACCTTTCAAAGATCCAAGAGGACATTGGGAAGAAGATCTCTTAATCAATATATCAGAAAAGGAGTGGAAGGTAGCAAAGCAGAGAATTCACTCGAGTTCTATATGCGCAAAGCATAGAATTATTCAACTAAAAATTATATATCGAGCTCATCTGTCTCGCTTAAAACTGTCCAAAATGTTTCCAGGCCAGGATCCAACCTGCGAACGCTGCAACCAAGCTCCTGCCTCACTAGGTCACATGTTCTGGGCCTGCACTAAACTAACATCATTCTGGACAAAAATGTTTAAGTGCCTCTCAGACAGCCTTGGGGTCACAATCTCTCCTAACCCACTAACAGCTGTGTTTGGTGTTTTTCCAGATGGACTTGAAGTGGAGAAGGACAAGCAAACTGTGATTGCATTCACTACACTCTTGGCACGCAGACTTATTTTGTTAAATTGGAAGAATCCTAATTTTCCTCTGATAAGTCAGTGGGAAACCGATGTTTTATATTATTTAAAATTGGAAAAAATCAAATTCTCAGTTAGAGGATCTGTACAACATTTTTTCAAAACATGGCAGGATTTAATCAATATTATTTTAGAATAAGAGAAATAACTATTATTGCATTTAACTCCCTTCTCCATCTCTTATTTATATAGATATTTACTTCTCCCCTTCTTTTGATTAATGTTGCCTTATTAAAAAGCCTAAAGCAATTTTCCTTTAGCTAAGCTCTCCTTCTCAGGGGTGGGGTTTGATTTGTCTTCAAATTTGTTGGGTTATGAATTGATCTGTTTGTATGGAATGATTACAATGAAAATTAATAAAATAAAAATATTTAAAAAAAAAAAGAATTCTCCTCAGTGTCCCTAAGTCACATGACATGTGTGTCACCCTGCTGGTCACTCAGTTCACTGTCCAGTCAGGTCACCATCCTCTGATGGCCTTTTGGTTTCATTTCATCTCAGTGCTGGTGTTCTAGTCAGGCCGGGGGTCCTCCGTGGCTCCTGCTGACAGTTTTATTTTTTTTATTCTCCTTCCTTGTTTTCCGTTGTTTTTATAACGTTGTTCTGTTCATTTATTATTTATTTAATTCTGTATTATCTGTTATTTTTATTCTATTTAGTTATTATTTAGTATCTCTGTGTGTGTCTTGCAGTTCTCTCACGTTCCTTGTATTTTGTGGTTTGATCCCAAGACGCAGGACCACCTGCCCCCCCAACTCTCTAAAGGCTGCGGCTCATTTGACTGCTCTGGTGATTGGTGGTCTTTGTGAGTATTTTGCTCTTTTGTTTTTAATTCTGATTATTGTCTTTGAACCTTTGGCTCTTGAGTTTAGATTCTCTTACAGTTTGTGCTTTTTGAATGTTGTTAGCTTTGGATTGCCTTTGGCAGCCCCTTTGGCTCTTTTTTTATGAAGACCACTTGTGGACTTGTCTCTGCTCCAGCTGGAGTTTTCACAGTTCTCCCTCTGGTCAGACTCACTTCACGCCTCTGAGACTCTTTTTGATTTTATTTGCAATTTAAAAGCCTGAGCTCCTTTCTGAAGCCTCCTGTTTGCCTGAGGTGGGCCTGCCTGACGGTGACATTTGTTTGGTGGGCTATTCTAGACGCCTCATCCATTTGTTATATTGTGCTGTTAGAGCAATCACAACAGAAGGTGGTCTGTCCAGGTGACATGGTGTTGACCCCTCTGTGGTCTCTTAATTAATGTTCAGTCTCTCTCTTTATTATTTTCTTTTCCACTTCTCCTCACTCTCCTGTCTTCTCTCATTTTCTGTCTTCTTGTTTCTTCTTCTTGTCCCCTCATCACCCTGTCCACTGACATTGGCTCTTCTCTGTCTTGTTAGTTCCAAGTGACCACCATAACACTGTCCACCCTCTCCTCCTGTCCACTCTGCCTGCTGTCCTGATCCTGTCACCTCTCCTCCCTGTGTCCTTGTCCCTCTGTCTGCCCACCTTTTCTACTCTTCCTTTTCTCAGCTCATCTCACACTCCTCCTCTTTGTTGTTCTCCTTCTGTCGTCTCTCATTATTTTTGTTGTCCTCCCAGTCTGTCGCCTCCATCCAGCTCCACTTGTCCACTGCTCTTTGTCCTTCCTGTCCCATTGCCTGTCCTTCTCCTTCCATTAGTCAGTCCATGTGGTGTTCTGTGATCAGTCCGTCTATCAGGTGGTCAGCTGTGACTTCATAACCCCACACACCTCACCCTGTTTACTCACTTCAGTGTCTTTAATTTACAGTTTGGGGTCTGCAGACCCTCACACAGCTGACACATTCCTGAATGTCCCAGTCTGTTGTAGCTCAGGCTCAGTTCAGTCAGCTGTGAGTGACTTCAAAGAAATGAGACTGACAGCATCCTGCACTTGAGAGGCCGCATGGACTTGTAGAAGGTGAAATTTTTTTCTGGGGGGGAGATTTTGTGACAAAGTGGGATTTCTTTGTGTCATTCAGGACTCAGGATGTGTAGACATTTTGTCTGATTTGTAGGACATCATGGAAAGACAACTGTTAGACATTCTGGTCACTGCAGAGCTTAACACTCAGCTGTTTGTCACGATGGACTCTCCTCATGTCACAGTAATTAGATGATGACGATGACACACTGTTGGCATAAAAGGACAAACACTGGACCTGACTTTAGGAATGATGACATGATGGACATGGGGGGCAAGACTGACATGTGAAACTTCTGTCCTCAGCCACTCAGACCTCACACACTGATCTGTGACATTGATCAGCTGATCTTTGTCCACAAAACACCTCAGTGATGTTGAGCTCAGTTTTCTTATTCCTTCTATTAATTTTTAATAAAACAGGAGGATGAGCTTCACATGGACTGTCAGCAGTCCAAAGTCCAGTCCAGTGGGCACAGGTGGTCTGAGTGGATTGTGAAGAGACCCCATGACTTCTGGCCACGGCTGTCCATTTCCAACTCTGCCCATAAGTGATTTGATCAAAATGATGACAAAGGAAATCCGCAGCACTTTATATTCTCCTTGTCCTTATCTGTCACTCCAGTCCAGCTCTAGCTGTCCACTCCTCTTTGTCTTCTGTCACTTTAGTCGTCTCTTCTCCTCACACTGATTGTGTTTCTCCTCCTTATTCTATTTTAGTGATTTTTAACAAACTTTAGTGAGGACATCAGAGGAGTGTAAGGGGGAAAGTGACAATGGAGGACAGGAACAAATACGAGATTAAAATAAAGAATGGACAGTGTGGGCTTGTGGGACAAGAAATAAAACAACAGTCTGGGCAGAGAGGATGAGGAGAGTAACCAGTGTGGTGGAGGGGCTCAGGGTCACAATGCTGTCTTTATGAATTGAATTATTAAAGGAAATCTGCAGTTGTGTCACCTCACGTCAATCTGTCTGTCCATAAGGGACACTGCAGTCTGTCCTGATTAAACACAGCGTTTGTGTTGTGGGAGTGGAAAAGTCAGAGCGATAATGTGACAAGAAATAAAATTAATGACACACACACACAGACACACACAGACACGCACACAGACACACACACACAGACACACACACACATGTTGTTCACTTACGTCAGTTTCTCTAATTTGCAGTTTTCACTCCTCAGCCCCTCACACAGCTGATCCACTCCTGAATCCTCCATGTTGTTGTCCCTCAGGTCCAGTTCAGTCAGTCGTGATTGTGGAGCAGAAAGAGCTGAGGAGAGAGCTGAGCAACATCTGGAGGTGAGACCACAAGAAGGCAGGCTGTTGAGAAGAAGAGAGAGAAGTGAGGACATGAGGAGAGACAGGCAGACAGACAGAAGGACAAACAACACAAAGGTTCAATGGCCACTTGTATTCTGACTTTTCACTGAAGTGCAGTGTGAACACGAGACCACTGCTATTCTTATAAAGTAAGGCGCTATATACCTGACAGGGTCTCCTGCCTTCACACTGGACTGACTGGTGCCAAGTCATTCAGACTGACATGTGGACATCAACACTGGATAAGAACATCACAGATATGAGACTGACGGCATCCTGCACTGAAGTGACTAGACGGACTTGTCACAGGTGACCATGGGGTGAGGATGACAAACTGGAATTCTTGTCTGTCATTTGCCACTCAGGACTGGCAACTCTAGTGGTGACCAGCAGCAGGTCTGTTTGTCTTCGTCTTTGTTGAAGTTTCTTTTTAATTTTATGATTAATTTTTATTATGAGTTCATTTTCTGAACAAGAATAAAGGAATATCTGTGTCCCTGAAGTGTTATGGAGCCTCCTCTTTTATTTGTTTGTATTATTTTGGTGATACTTTTTCACTTCACTTGCTGTCGTCCCGATGCGTCTTCTATTCACCTGAGTGATTCAGTTCAGCCAAATATAAATACAAAATGGGAGACACTGAGCTACAGGAGGAGACCTCTGAAAAGCATTTAGGGGTTTATGTTGACACAACATTTTCATTGTCTAAGTAATGTACAGAAGCAATTAAAAAGATAATTTAAAATGTGAGGCTATATCATAAAAACTGTTGAATATTCTGGTCTCCTCAGACATAACAGCATTTGAAGATATGAAGAGCAGAGCAACCAAGTGCATTATGGGGCCGTCATCATCAAGTTCTTCCATGTGAACCCTGAATACCACGAGGACTGACTGAGGTCATTGATGTTAGGTAGAATGCCTAGAGGGGGCTGGGTGGTCTCATGGCCTCAGACCCCATGGAGATTTTATTTTTTTTCCAGCCACCTGGAGTTTTTCTTTGTTTTTTCTGTCCTCCCTGGCCATCGGACCTTACTTTTATTTTATGTTAATTAGTGTTCCCTAATTTTAATTGTTATTTATTTTGTCTTTTTCTCTTTCTTCATCATATAAAGCACTTTGAGCTCCATTATTTGTATGAAAATGTGCTCTATAAATAAATGTTGTTATTGTGGTTGGACATGTCCTACTGTGACAGACTCAGAGAATTAAACCTGCTTAGTCTGAGCAGAGGAGACTGTGTGGGGACCTCATCCAGGTATTTAAAATCCTCAAAGGAATTGATAATGGAGATCCAGCAGAATTCTTTCAAGTTAAGTGTAAGTCACATACTCAAGGACATTATTGGCAATTAACAGAAAGTGCATTTAAAATTGATGCAAGAACACAAAAAGAGTTGTGGGACTCTGAACAAACTACCAAGACATGGAGTTGAAGCAGAAACCTTGATGACCTTTAAGAAGGAATCTGCATGAGCTTAGCTAAACAAACAGGCTTGATGGACTGAATGGTCTCCTCTCGCTTGTCAAGTGTCTTATGTTCTTATGTCACTTTACTTCATCTCTTGTAACCCCTTGTAGAGCACCAAGGCTCATCTGAGGCTCCTGTTTGTAGACTTCTCTTCAGCTTTTAACACCATTCAGCCTCACCTTCTTGAACAGAAATTATTAAAGAATTTAATTTTGAGTTCAGTTTGTTAGGATGGCTGATTGAATTTTTAAGAGACAAAACCTGAAGTGTGAAAGTCAATGGCTGTCTGTCTGACATGTTGTCCTCATCCACAGGTCCCCTCATGTCTGTTCTTTCAACACTTTTGTACTCCTCTTCACTAATGGTGCTGTCGGTAAATTTGAGGACAAGTTCATATTAATATGTGCTGATGACTCAGTGATTGTTAGCCTACTGAGTGTGAATGAAACCAGTCCTGGTCCAGTGGGAGATGACTTTGTGAACTGGTATGATGAGTCTTTTCTACTAATAATCAAACTTATAAGCAGCACCAGACACCAACAAGAAACAATCACCAAAAGGCAGGCAGTGGAGATCATTGACAGTCATAAATATCTGAGGACAATGAAAGACATTGAGCTGACTTTTAAGGGAAACACAGAAGCCATCAGCACAAAGGGACAGCAGCAGCTCCACTGTTTAAGGAAACAGAATCTTTGTAATGTGAGTCCTTCAATGATGACACTCTTTTATAAATCTTGTATTGAGTCTGTTTGTATTTACAGTGAGGAACATAAGTATTTGAACACCCTGCGATTTTGCAAGTTCTCCCACTTAGAAATCATGGAGTGGTCTGAAATTCACATTGTAGGTGCATTCCCACTGTGAGAGACAGAATGTAACAAAAAAAAAATTCAGGAAATCACATTGTATGATTTGTACAGAATCAGTGTTAATATTTGGTACAGAAGCCTTTGTTTGCAATTAACGTTACCCGTAGTTCTTGACCAGGTTTGTACACACATTGCAACAGGGATTTTGGCCCACTCCTCCACACAGATCTCCTCTAGATCTGTCAGGTTCCGGGGCTGGCGCTGAGCAACACGGAGTTTCTGCTCCCTCCAAAGATTTTTGATCGGATTTAGGTCTGGAGACTGGCTAGGCCACTCCAGAACCTTGATATGCTTCTTCCGGAGCCACTCCTTGGTTATCCTGGCTGTGTGCTTCGGGTCATTGTCATGTTAGAAGACCCAGCCACAACCCATCTTCAGTGCTCTGACTGAGGGAAGGAGGTTGTTGCTCAAAATCTCACAATACATGGCCCCATTCATCCTCTCCTTAATACAGTACAGTCGTCCTGTCCCCTTCGCAGAAAAGCACCCCCAAAGCATGATGTTTCCACCCCCATGCTTCACAGTAGGGATGGTGTTCTTGGGATGCAACTCCTCCTTCTTTTTCCTCCAAACACGGTGAGTGAAGGTTAGACCAAAAAGTTCTATTTTGGTCTCATCTGACTACATGATTTTCTCCCATGCCTCCTCTGGATCATCCAGATGGTCATTGGCAAACTTCAGACGGGCCTGGACATGTGATGACTTGAGCAGGGGAACCTTCCGTGCAATGCGTGATTTGAAACCATGATGGCATAGTGTTCTACCGACAGTGACCTTTGAAACTGTGGTCCCAGCTCTCTTCATGTCATTGACCAGCTCCTCTCGTGTAGTTCTGGGCTTATTCCTCATCTTTCTTATCATCTGTGATACCCCATGAGGTGAGATCTTGCATGGAGCCCCAGTCCGAGGGATACTGACAGTCGTCTATAGCTTCTTCCATTTTCTGACAATTGCTTCAACAGTTGATCTGTTTTCACCAAGCTGCTTGACAATTGCCCCGTAGCCCTTTCCAGCCTTGTGGAGGTCTCAGTTTTGTCTCTGGTGTCTTTTGACAGCTCTGTGGTCTTGCTCATGGTAGTAGTTGGAGTCTGACTGACTGTGTGGTGGACAGGTGTCTTTAAAGAGCTCAGATGCTACTAATTACGATTACTAAGTGGAGTAGAGGTGGACTTCTTAAAGGCAGAGTAACAGGTCTTTGAGAGCCAGAATTCTTGCTGATTGCCAGGTGTTCAAATACTTATGTGCAGCACTGCAATACAGAGAACTTGGGAGAACTTGCAAAATCGCAGGGTGTTCAAATACTTATGTCCTCACTGTATAAGCTGCTAGCCTGGTTTGGAAATCTTAATGTCAAAAACTAAAAAACATTAAACCAAACTGGAAAATGGAGAAGTAAAATGACAAGCAGTGGACAGTCCAATCTTAATGACCTCCCATCATGCTGTGTGTCTCTGCTGACCAGTCAATAATGTATTTGTTAGTTTGAGTGAAGTTTCTGATGTTTGTTTAACTCAAATGAATATTGAAATAAACATTCATTTTCCACTCCTTCTTATTCTGAGCTGAGTCTCAGGGCAGCAATGAGTGCCCATCACACACCATGTCAGCCTTTCCTTATGAGCTCCACATACTTATTTACGTATTTTACTCTCTTAAAAAGCTTCATCTTAGCTATAATATCCAACATTAACACACCACACCTATTTAAATATTACACGTTTGATGACCACATCATAGACAAAGCGTTATTGTAACAGGGACCCCTGTGTGTACAGCGGGTGAGAGGCCTGTGGGAGTGCAAATACAAAGGGACATGGCCGCTGTGAATTGGACAAAGGAGAGCAGATCTGCTCAGCTGGTGTGTAACATCAGTGCAAAGTCCTCAAAAATGTGAGAGCGGACCCTCAGGGGACACTTTATTAGAGTCGCCAATGTGATACCCTCACCATTTAGCTCTGTGTCAGTTGGAATTCTCTGAAGGTGTGGATCCAGCAGGACGTCTGAATGACTCTTTATGGATTTTGGGACAAATCACCTGTTTGTCAAATAACAAGTAAGTCTCAAGTCAAGAAGGGCAAGTTACGAGTCTTAAATGTCAAGTCCCAAAAAAGTCATAATGTGTTTTACACCAAATTTATTGCTATTTCTTAAATTTACAGGAATCATAAATAGTTTTTAAACATTTGTTACATTTATAATTACATTTCTAAACTATCAACTCCATGTTATTACAAGGATGAAGAAAAATGAAGTGCAAATACGCAAAACAATTCTTAAAGTGCCGCTGAATGTTACAATACAAGCAGTGCAAACAAATTAGCAGGCCTGTGTACTTCACATGAAATTAAAGATTTCTATTAAAAAAGTATGAATATAACATGAGCACCAACACCTCAAATAGAAACACTGACATACACAACACAAATCATATGAGTGTGAGATCAGAGATCTGTCCATCTGTCTGTCTGTCTGTTCTCTCAACCCGCTTATCAGGGAAAGGCGGCTGAGGATTTTATTTTTTTATCATTTTATTGAATTTATTAAAATCAAACAACATTCCATACAAGCAAGTCAAATTTTCCAAAACTGGGTTCAACTCAAGTCAAACCATGAGAAAGAGAACTGGGACAAGAGAGTGAAACTTTAATAGTAGAAAAGATAAGTAAGTAAATAAATAGAATTAAAAGGGGAAGAGAATCTGCTTCCTGAAATAAAATGCTTATTCTCAAATGTTATTGATCAGATCCTGCCAGGTTTTTAAAGAGTTCTGCACAGATCTTCTAAGTGAGAATTTGATTTTTTTCCAGTTTCTAATAATATGTAACATCAGTCACCCACTGACTTAAAAGAGGAGAGTTAGGATTCTTCCAGTTAAGTGAGGTAAGTCTACGTGCCAATAGTGTAGTAAAGGTGATTACAGTTTGTGTGTCCTTCTCCACTTTAAGCCCCTCTGTGAGCCCACCAAACACAGCTGTTAGTGGATTAGGAGGGATTGTGACACCAAGGCTGTCTGAGAGGCACTTAAAGATTTTGTTCCAGAATGATGTTAATTTGGTTCAGGCCCAAAGGATGTGACCCAGTGAGGCTGGAACTTGATTGCAATGTTCGCAGGTTGTATCTTTTTAGACAATTTTAAACAAGACAAATGCAACTGATATATAATTTTGAGTTTAATAATTCTATGCTTTGCACATATGGAGCTTGAGTGAATTCTCTGCATTGCTGCCTTCCACTCCTTTTCTGAGATGTTGAGTGAGAGATCCTTTTCCCACTGTACTCTGGGATCTTTGAAAGGAAGGCATTGTAAAATATTTTTATATATTAAAAAAATGCTGTCTGAGTCATCAAGACTGATCAATATTTTTTCCGGATTAGAAGTAAGTGGGAGGAGAGGAAAATCGGGCAGGTTCTGTTTAACAAAGTTTCTAATTTGAAGGTAGTGAAACATATGTGTTCTTGGAAAGTTAAATTTGGAGTGTAATTGTTCATAGGATGTAAAGACATTGTTTATGTACAGATCTCTAAATGATTTTATCCTGAATGTTTTCCAGACATTAAAAACTGCATACATTTGAGAGAAGGAGGAAGAAGTCGGTCATCGTGCAGAAGTGCGACAGCTTCTTCATCTTAAAAGTACTTCCTACATTGGTTCCATATTCTGAGTGAGTGAAGCACATTTGGGTTGTTAGCATATTGGTGATAACTTGTACTTATTGGGGTACAAAGCAAGGAATATAAAGAAGTGAAGCAGGATTTTATTTCTATTGTGGACCAAGCCTGTGTGTGTTCATCTGTTTGTGTCCATGTCCAGGTTTTTATAGTTTTTTTATTTTCTCCTCAGTAATAAAATTGAAAGTTAGGTAGAGCCATGCCACCTTCTACCTTAGGTCTTTGTAGGGTCGCTCTTTTGATAAGTGGATTTTGAATTCCAAATAAATGAGGTTATGGTTGAATCTAAATTCTTAAAAAAATGATTTATTGATGTATATTGGAATGAATTCAAATAAAAAAAGAAGCTTAGGAAGGATATTCATCTTAGCATTGTTAATTCTTCCAGCTAAAGTGAGATGAAGGGTGGACTATCAATATTGCTTAAGTTTTTCCATACAGATGGTGAAATTTTGTTGATAAAGAGCTTTATGTTTACTTCTGTTGTTTACCCATCAGTATTTAAACTGATCTGCGATGATAGAAGAGAAGATGTCCAATCTAATATTGTGTGCTTGAGAGATCAATAGGAATAGCAAACTTTTAGTCTAATTAATTCTGAGGCCAGAGATCTTTTGAAATTCTTTTGTTGACATTCTGTAGTCTTAGTTTAAGACTGTAGTACATTATTACATAAGACAGATTTAACCTTAATTTCCAATTTTTCCAGGAGGTATTGACATGAAGCCTATTGTTACATTGGCACTTATCACTATTTGGATTAAAAGGACAGATAAGTAACAGCTTGCTCTCTTTCTTTAGGCCCCCTGTCCCCCCCCACCCCCCCACCCCCACCCCATTTTGTCTCCTCACGTGAAGCTAAACCACACTTCCCAAAGTCCCAGTCCTCTGACATACTTAGAGACAGAGCACATCCAAAACAAAACAAGCCACCCAGCAGCGGCTCATGATGATTAAAATAAAGATATCTATTGACAGTTCAGTCCAAATACTATAAACATAAAATGTAATCTTAAAACAGTTTGAGAGAGTAAACCCAGGGAATGATGTTAAACATTAGACCTGGATAAGCAGATAATGTTTGATAATAAGCCCTAATACAATAAGCCAAGCATATGATGTTAAACAGTTCACTATGAAGGAAAAAATTTCCACATACATACACACACTCATATAATTGTAATTAAAACATAAAAGATGGCAGATAATGAAATAGAATGTATAATTATGGAATGAGTTTCGTTGTGAATGGGTCCTACAGCTGGTAAGATCTTCTTTGACATGACAAGACACGATGCGACTCACAATCGTCTTTCAAAAAGTGACGAGATCAGTTTTCTTAGCTCTTAGAACTTGCCTTGAATGTCCACTTTCAGTTTGGCAGGATACAAGAGGCTCTATCTGATCTCGGCTTTCTGTTTAATGCTGTAAAATGTGTCACTTTTAGTAGCTGTTAGGGGTGAGAAATCAGGGAAAATACGAATGTGGATATTTTCAAATACAGTATAATCTCTTGTTTCTGTCTGAGAAGTAACATTGTATGTATGTAATTTAAACTGTAATTTTTCAAAGCGCACGATGAGAGTCCTAGGCTTTGAGATATTCGATCCACGTATGTGGTAACCTGCTACTATCTTGGTGTCTGATTTGAAGTTCTCTCCAATTATTTTAGAGAATAGCTCAGCTACGTATTTCACTGAGTTTGGACTTTCACGATTCTCAAGAAGACCTTCAATTCTGATATTATTCCTTCTGCATCCATCTTCCAGTGCAGTGAGTTTGTCTCCAAACACTTTGCATTTGGAATTTGCAGCTGCTGCTTTTTTGTCAGGTTAGATGCCAGTTGTTCCGCTATTTCAAGTCGTGAACGTTTGCTTAACGTCTTCTAACTGAGCACCAAATGCTCCAAGTCAGTCAGTCAGTCAGTCATTGTCCAACCCGTTATAACCTAACACAGGGTCACAGGGGTCTGCTCTTAGTTTATTCTCAAATTTAGATGCATTTTCCTGTATTTTTTCCTTCGTTTTTTTCTAGCATACTTTTAATGGCTGCCTCAAAGTGTTTATTTAAACGAGTTTCTTGGTCTTTCATATGCTGAAGCAGCTTCTTGTTAGTCTTGTGTATGTCCTTTATTTCTTTCCTTATATCATTTATATCCTTCTTTATATTATCCTTGAGCTCTATTATGTTTTGACCGATGGCCATTTTGTTGATCATTGCCTTCAGCTCAGACAGATCATTTTGGTCTTCCCCGAATTCTGCGGGTCAAGTAGCAAGCCCAGTTGCAGCCGATGTTATTGGCTCACGAGGGATAGATGACAATGCGGAAAGTAAGGCCATTTTCAGTTTTACTGAGCCTTCTAGAATCGACGAGTTCTCCTGGTCTGATTCACTTGCACATTTGCTCCTACTTTCGCTCATGGTTGGAGATGATGCAGCAGTGTCAAGTCCTGGAGTATCTGTGCTTTCCCCTATCCATTCCAAGTCAGTCTCTGACAGGACGTACCTTGAGCTTGAACTTGAATATCTGTTTAGATTTGGATGACGCTTTAGCTGTCTTTTCCATTTCTTTCGGAGTCTTTCTCCTGCTACTCATGCTTATATATGCTTTTATATTCTATAATTGAACGCCCCCCAGGTTGAGTAAATACGGGATACCTAGGAATTATTAAAAAAATAAATAAAATAAATAACACAGCTACTAACGGATTTCACCTCAGACGTCCATCTCTTGTAGCGGACAAGGTTTGTCATATCAGTCATTAGGTACAAAGCAGGATCAACACCTGGACAGGGCAGGGCACCAGTCCATTACAAGGTGAACACACACACACACACACACACACACACACACACACACACACACACACACACGCACACACACACACACACACACACACACACGCACACACACACACACACACACACACACACACACACACACACACAGGTCTACTTCAACGACACCAAGTCCTATAACCTTCATGTTCTTTGACTGTGGAAGACACATGAGCTCCACACAGAGAGCACTGGGCTTGAACCGTCATCTCCACACTGCAAGGCACCAGCACTGGTACTGTGTCACTCAATGACAGACAGAATAAGTGAAATGAACACAAAGGAAATTAGAATAACTTATAAAACACAGTGGTATCATAACAAAATTGTAAAGAGTAATAAGAGAATAAAACAGCAAAAATATAAAATAGATATTAATTATTAAGGAGAATGCATACACATGTAAAGAAATAATAAACCAAAAAGTATACAATATAATGTCACACACATGCTTAAGTAATGGTAATACTATGCCAGACCAGGGAAATCCCATCGGGTTCCGGCAACACTGATGATGTCACTTCCGGTCCCATGGATGTCACTTCCAGTTCCGGGCTGGATGACCTAATTTCCTCTCCCTACCTTTAAAACCGCCATCTTACCTCCACTTGGGCAGTTCTGTTTTGGACTCTGTCTTGTAAACATCTCAACCTTTTTTCAAACCTTTTGCAGCCAGGAACAAATTATACGGGTGGCTGCCGCAAACCTTTGTGACTGTGTGGAGTTGATTTTGCTACAACAAACAATCAGTGAATATTTTTTTAAATAACGAAGAATACAGTTGCATCACAACAAAAACTTCCTGATAAATGCAACAACCAATAAAAACATATATAATTAAAAAAATTATGAAGAATACATGTTAACATAACAGTTATATGTATTGTCCTGCACGTGTACCTGGAGATTACCATTCTGTCTCTGTGAGGTAAGTGATACCACTCTGAGACGAGAGGGAGCGCTCACACTAACTGAGCTGCCCCTGTCCTTCTGGGTGGGACTCTTGATAAGCTGCTGACCACCCAGATAGATAGAGTCTGCTATTGGACCCAGAAACTCAACATGAAGCAAGCGCCATCGTGTTCACACAACTGCAAAGTCAATTTGTTTATTGGGCTGTAAAGGTGTGTTTTGTTGGGCCATCGCGTCCACTTTTGTTTTGTTTCATTTGACTTCATTAAAGGGGGACACCCAGTTGGTGCCCTGACATTACAAAGCAACTTGTGCAGGTCTGTCCTCCAGTAACCATATCAGCAGACCAATATTGTCTGTTTGGATTATGTGTATTGTCCTTAATAATGTCCATTATACACTGTATGTTTATCATTTCATTTATCTATTACTTTATAGAAAGTTTAATATAATTTTACTTTTTTTACCTATTCTTAGTTTTCTTCATTATCTGGTTAAAAGTGTTTTCTTTCTTTATGTTTATTTCTTTATATTCTATGTATTTCGCTTTGTCAATTAATTTCTATTATATATACAGGTGGAACTACTATGAAAATAATGAAGTTTAAACTTCAGAGCTCAAATGGTACTTTAGTTTGGATGTCTACTGTATGAGAAAGGGTTTTAAAACATTATAATAATATTTGTTAAAATTGATGATTGTGAAGGGTTCCCCATAATAGGGCAACAAAAATGTAACTTTGTTACTGATTATATATGCTTTTTTTGCTGTATTACTTTTGTTTAATCTAATCAGTACTCTTTACATTTTAATATGCTAAAAGTGTGTGTTATCATTTAATATTTTCACATATTATTACTGTAATCCCCCTCCTGTTATATTCAATCATCTCTACGGCCAAATGTCCCCCTGGGGACAAGCAAAGTTCTATCTATCTATCTATCTATCTATCTATCTATCTATCTATCTATCTATCTATCTATCTATCTATCTATCTATCTATCTATCTATCTATCTATCTATCTAAGATTAGATGCCTAAGTACTTAGTAGTCTTATTATACAACAAAACAAAGTGTTCAAAAACCAAAATAAAGTGCAGTGCTTCTTCAATAAAGAAGTTAATAAATAAATAAATAAATAAATAAATAAATAAATAAACCCCGATGCAAATAGTGTTCTTCGGTTAAAATCACAGTAAACAGTCATTAAATAATCCATAGATAAAAATAAGGGGAACATCACAGTCAGATTCAGTCCATTAAATACAACAAGAGTTTTGTTCCACGTTCTAAAACTACTTGCCATTTAAGTTCTCGTCAGCAAGCCAAGAGACCACCATCAACAGCAGTCTCCCTTCATATCGGCTTCTGCCCTCAGCCACCTTAGCTGGTCACCACTGATGGATACACACTTCAAAACAGACTTCAGAAGGAGTAAAACCCAAAGCACACCAAAGTGGCAAGAGAGTTTGAGGAACTAAACAGAAATGGGCTCAAAAGTGATTCAGCGACATGTTCATCAGAACCGCTCCAAGTTCTTTTAACTTTCATCTGTAAAAGACAATGGAGAGTCCATTCCTTGGACATCAAATGTGCTTTCCTACAGGGTATGACGCTGTGTCAGGAAAAACTGTGGAGGCTCAGAAAATGTGTGTGTGGTCTCATAGATGTGCCACTTTACTGGTATAATAAAGTCGAGGAGATCATGCTGAAGATGGGTGGAAATGTGGCACAAGTGGACCCTGCAGTTTTTTATTGGTTAGATGAAGATGGTACTGTGAATGGAATTCTTGTATGTCATGTTGATGACTTTATATGGGCAGGCGCACGTAACTTTTCTATCTCAGTCATTCCATACCTCAGATCAGCTTTCCAGGATGGTGATGAAGGGTATGAGCACTTCACCCTACTACTGTAGTCTCTTCTAGATCCTTAAAAAGGGACAATCCCCTCAGTTCACCTAACTGGAACAACTAAAATCAAAAATAGGGCAGACTCTCAGGGTTGTCAACCAAAGCAGACCTGATGTCTCATTTGATGGACACGTTTTAGCATCCAGCACAAAACACGCTACTGTTCAAACAATACACAAAGCCAACAAGGTCATTAGGGAAAAATGGCCTTGAAGTCTCAAAACCTGGAAAGAGACGAGTTATTGAGATTTGTTGTTTTTGGTGATGTCTCACTTGGGATTCTTCCTGATGGTGGCACACAAGGAGGATGCCCGATTATTTTGGCAGGAGGTGGAGGAAGATTCTCATCCCTTTGTTGGCAGTCGGAAAGAATAAAAAAAGCAGAATGGAGTACTTGGGGAGGAGAAACCCAAGAAATGTCTGAATGGATCGTGAGAGCAATCTGACTTTGTAAACGTTTTTCAGAGATCACAGTCAGTGCCTCAAGACACAAAGGTCTTCAGGTCATTTGTGTTACAGACATCTACTGCTTACTTGGGGTGATTCAATTCATCAAGTCTGTAACAGAGAAAAGTCTTCATCAAGAGTTAAGTGGGATAAAAGAGCGTCTTCAAGATCAAAACGTCCAATGTGTTTTGTGGTCGCCTGCAAAGGACCAGCTTGCTGACTGTCTTAAGAAAAAAGAGACGTCTCCTTTTGTACATTTAAAAGGACTTATAGACGTAATATATCACAGTAAGTGACTAGCATAGCCACATTTTTTTTGTTTGACTTGAAGCGTAATAATTAGTTCTGTGCATTTAAATGGATATTTGGTGTGTTATGCCATTTAATTGTTTTTTCTTATCCAAAAGAGATAATGTTGTTAAGTTCTTTATCTTGCGCTCCTATTTGTAACATTGTGGTGTTGTGTGACTGTTGGGAGTATTAAGGCCCTTGTGAAGAGTAAGTGGGCTTTTTCGGTAACACATGTCTGTGTGCTGATAAGTGAGTAATAAAAGTTTGTTTCTAACATCAATGGTGTTTTATCTTTGTCTATCACCTCCTGCCATTCTCCTTTTCACTCTTCCTCCCAATCTAACCTACTCAGGCTCCTTTTATCCCAGTGAGCACAGGTTCCCAGCCAAACAACCTGCATAATGTTAATGGAGCTGAGCTGACTCTGCCTGCATGTAACAAACAATCAGCTCATTCATCACTTCACATAGGAGCTGCCATGCCCACCAGCCTGACACACCATTTTAAAGTAAAAACTCTTAACACCAAGTACCCCATAATGCACTTTACCAAAGCAATCAAAAGGAAGGGGAGGGCTTTCTTAAAGTCAGGAATCACGTTGTATGCAAGGCGCTTCAATCCCCCTAATGACTGAGTCTCCAACTATCACAACCTCTCTCTTTCCAGGAACTGTTTTTTAGGTGGACCGTTGGGGATCCTCATGCCTGTCTACCACTTTAGAGGCACCATCTAGCTCTGTAAGGCCCTGAAAACAATTTCACACTTCCAGTTCAGGGGTTGATGCCCCCAGACAGTGTGAACTTTTTACCTTGCACCTTGTGACTGTGATCCACCTTTCTCTACTTCTCTGGTTTGGAGTCTCCTCCAGTGTCACCTAGTGCACACTATCTCTCTAGAGGACACCTGGGCCAGGGCCACCAATTCTTTACTACAACGCAGGCCAGCCATCTCCTCCTCCAGTTCAGTGACCCTGAGCTTGAGGTGCTGGATCAGCTGGCATCTCCAGTAGATGTAGCCATCATAGAAGACTACAGGATCCTCCAACCGTCCTCTAAAAAGTTACACTGCGCTGGCCTCATTATTAAAATTTGACTGTGGGTTACTAAAAATTTTTTTTTTACTTCTCTCCGTCTCTCCTCTGAACTTTGCGCTCCTCTTATTACTTACTTACCAGGTCCCCACTCACACTATTTGTATTCCTTCGTATTTCTTTGTATTAAATTGTCAGTGCCAACTACTGCTGCTTACTGCCCTGCCTTGGTGACAGAAGTTGAAATACAAATAACAAGAACAAGTACAAGTAACTTTTCCAAATGCTCCCCCAAACTCTCAGCACTTTTTACTCCTGTGAAGGCAAATGAAAGGCATAAATAAACCTTTTTAAAGGGAAAAACAACTTTAAAAATTCCTGCATGGCTTCTTAGTGGAAACCAAAACACACAGTTTTTTGGATCAAAATGTATTTTTAATTAACTCTCACACCTCAGAGCACAAATTTCTCAGCCGCTTCTCTTCCATTTTCAAGGATGACGTCAGTACGTCTCAGTCTGAGCTCTATGTCCAGTCCAATTGTCATGTAATGTCATGTAACAACACACATCTGTGGTACAGAGCTGACAACTCTGTGAATTTCAATGTCCTTACCTCTGGCAGGACAACAGGGCATAAGTGACACCGACGGGCCCTCCAGATCTTGAGAGTCCATCAAGCCATTGAGCTCACAATCAGCAGTTGGCTATTTGAGTTCCCAAACCACTCTCCATTCATGAAGATTACTTTTGGTAAATTTCAGACACATTTTAAACAATTGAATTTGGAGCAAATCTCAATGTTTCACTTATAACAAAAAAAAAAAAAAACAGTAATAAATGGTGTTTTGCTTTCAGCTAAATTCACTTCATTCACACAAGAAGAAATAAGTTTAGTCCAACGGGTGACCTTTTCTTGCAATAATTCTGAATGTTTCTGCCTGTTATTTACTTTTTAATTAAAAGTCTCTAAAAAAATGAAAACGTCTGCATATCCTCAGCTAGATGGTTGCTGGTGTTTGAGAGGGTTGCTGTTTAATCAACAATGTGCACAATGGGGTGTTTTTGTGGTGGGTGTTGATGGACAAGTATCCTTGTGTCAAAGAATTGGAGATTCACCAACCTGGGTAACGTATGCAACTACTATGGCAAGCCAAATTAACATTTAGAAATAACTCGAAATGCTTTTTAGGAAATCTGGTAATGCATTGTATGATATCTCAGACAGATCTCAAGATATCTAGAAATGCATTGCAAGATGTGGGTAGCACGGTGACACAGCGTAGCACTGTTGTCACTCAGTATGGAGACCAGGGTTTGCTCCGGGGTCCCCCCTGCACTCAGTTTGTATGCTTTTCCTGTGTCTGTGTGGGTTTCCTTTGGGTGCTCTGGTTCCCACCCCCAGTCCAAAGACGTGCATGGTAGGTGCATTGGTGATACTAAATTGGCTTGTGTGTGGTTGGGGTGGGTGGTGTTAACCCTGCAATGGACTGGCGTCCTGTTCATGTTTATTCCTGCTTTGTGCCCTGTGCAAGCTGGTATAGTCTCCAGCACTCCCTGCAACCCAATTCAGGACTAAGCAAGTTGGCAAATTACTGACTGAGATCAAGGTATCTGAAATGCAATTCAAGATATCTTAAAATACATTTATATATGGCATCCCAAATTAACGTTTAAAAATATTTGAAAGTTAATTTCAGATACCTTAAAATACAGTTTACTTTATAAGATATCTAAAAGTCATTCTGATATATCTTAAAATAAATTCTTTAACATTGTAAGATATCTGTAATAAAGATTAAGATATCTCACATGCCTTTCAAGATATCCAAAATACATTTTCAAATATTTTAAAATAACTCCTTGTGCATTTCAAGATATCTCAAACTCCCTTCTTGTAAAACTTTTTATTCTTCAATGGGACTATCTGTCTATTTTAATATGGCAACCCAAAATAACATTTAGGGATATCTCAAAATACATTTCAGATATCTTAAAATGCAATTTAATTTTTAAGATGTCTAAACCTTTTCTTGAGATATCTTAAAATAAGTTCCTTAACATTTTAAGATATTTGTAATTAAATTTGGGATATCTGAAATACTAGGGTGTTATACCGTGTTAGCCATTATGAATGTAGAGAAAAGCCAAGCAAAATGACACCTTTTATTGGCTAACTAAAAAGATTACAATATGCAAGCTTTCGAGGCAACTCAGGCCCCTTCTTCAGGCGAGATGTAATGATTACATCTTACAATGATTACATCTAACCTGAAGAAGGGGCCTGAGTTGCCTCGAAAGCTTGCATATTGTAATCTTTTTAGTTAGCCAATAAAAGGTGTCATTTTGCTTGGGATATCTGAAATGAATTTCAAGACATCTCAAATACATTTTCAGAAATCTCAAAATAATTTCTTGGGCATTTCATGACATCTCAAAATCCTTTCACGATATTTCAAAATCGCTTCCTTCAAAATGTCTCATTCTTTCAATGGGACATCCAGTCTATATCAAGATATCTCAAAATGCATCTGAGATACAGTTAGGTCCATAAATATTTGGACAGAGACAACATTTTTCTAATTTTGGTTCTGTACATTACCACAATGAATTTTAAATGAAACAACTCTGATGCAGTTGAAGTGCAGACTTTCAGCTTTAATTCAGTGGGGTGAACAAAATGATTGCATAAAAATGTGAGGCAACTAAAGCATTTTTTTAACACAATCCCTTCATTTCAGGGGCTCAAAAGTAATTGGACAAATTAAATAACTGGAAATCAAATGTTCATTTCTAATACTTGGTTGAAAACCCTTTGCTGGCAATGACAGCCTGAAGTCTTGAACTCCTGGACATCACCAGATGTTGGGTTTCCTCCTTTTTAATGCTCTGCCAGGCCTTTACTGCAGCGACTTTCAGTTGCTGTTTGTTTGTGGGCCTTTCTGTCTGAAGTTTAGTCTTCAACAAGTGAAATGCCTGCTCAGTTGGGTTAAGATCAGGTGACTGACTTGGCCATTCAAGAATTTTCCACTTTTTTGCTTTAATAAACTCCTGGGTTGCTTTGGCTGTATGTTTTGGGTCATTGTCCATCTGTATCATGAATCAATTTGACTGCTGTATTTAGCTGGATTTGAGCAGACAGTATGTCTCTGAACACCTCAGAATTCATTCGACTGCTTCTGTCCTGTGTCACATCATCAATAAACACGAGTGTCCCAGTGCCACTGGCAGCCATCACACTGCCTCCCTCCACCGTGTTTTACAGATGATGTGGTATGCTTTTGATAATGAGCTGTTTCACGCCTTCTCCATACTTTTTTCTTGCCATCATTCTGGTAGAGGTTGATCTTGGTTTCATCTGTCCAAAGAATGTTTTTCCAGAACTGTGCTGGCTTTTTTAGATGTTCTTTAGCAAAGTCCAATCTAGCCTTTCTATTCTTGAAGCTTATGAGTGGCTTGCACCTTGCAGTGCACCCTCTGGATTTACTTTCATGCAGTCTTCTCTTTATGGTAGACTTGGATATCAATATGCTGACCCCCTGGAGAGTGTTGTTCACTTGGTTGGCTGTTGTGAAGGGGTTTCTCTTCACCATGGAAATGATTCTGTGATCATCCACCACTGTTGTCTTCCGTGGACGTCCAGGTCTTTTTGCGTTGCTGAGTTCACCAGTGCTTGCTTTCTTTCTCAGGATGTACCAAACTGTAGATTTTGTCACTCGTAATATTGTAGCAATTTCTCGGATGGGTTTTTTCTGTTTTCGCAGCTTAAGGATGGCTTCTTCACCTGCATGGAGAGCTCCTTTGACCACATGTTGTCTGTTCACAGCAAAATCTTCCACATGCAAGCACCACACCTCAAATCAACTCCAGGCCTTTTATCTGCTTAATTGATAATGACATAACGACGGACTTGCCCACACCTGCCCATGAAATAGCCTTTGAGTCAATCGTCCAATTACTTTTTAGCCCCTGAAATGAAGGGATTGTGTTAAACAAATGCTTTAGTTGCCTCACATTTTAATGCAATTGTTTTGTTCAACACACTGAATTGAAGCTGAAAGTCTGCAGTTCAACTGCATCTGAGTTGTTTCATTTAAAATTCATTGCGGTAATGTACAGAACCAAAATGAGAAAAAAGTTGTCTCTGTCCAAATATTTATGGACCTAACTGTATCTTGAAATGCACAGGAAGTTATTTGAGATATCTGAAAATGTGTTTCAGATATTTTGAAATGCGCAGGATGTCATTTTGAGATATCTTGAAATGTATTTCACATATCTGAAAGTGGACAGGAAGCTGTTTCAAGGTATCCGTAAATGTATTTCAGGTATCTTAAGTTGTATTGTAGAAATCTGAAAATGCTATTGAGATATCTTGGAAACAATTTAACGTCTTTTTAAAGATTTCTCAAATAATCTTAATTTGAGATATCTTCAAATGCAAGAATTCTCAAGTGGAGCAGGGACCCAATTTAAGATACCATGAAATGAATTTGATGTATCTAAAAATGTATTTTACATAACTCAAACAACAGTGAATTTCAAGATTTCTCAAATACTTTTTAAGATATGTAAATTATATTTTCAGATATCTTAAAATAACTTCCTGTGCAATCTGTGATATCTTAACATAGACAGGAAGTCCTAGTGAAAGAATAATAGGAGGTGATTTTGAGATTTTTAAAAATCTAGATGCTGCTGTGATGTGAAATTTTGCATACAAGTTGAGAAATATTTTGTATGTCTTTATCTGTAACTGATAGAAAGCAATGGAATATTAGTGTTACATTATTGATAATAACAACAATGGTTTGATGGTTTAAGAACCCATCCACCCCTCCCTCCATTTTAGGAATTTTACGACAGGGTTGTGTGAAGTGCCTCAAACAAGTTTAGTAAGTGTTTCTCTGCTGAAGTCTCTCAGTCAGTCCCCACAGGAAAGCCAGGCTCCCTAACTGCCAAGTTTCACGGGTGTAGGTGTGAACTTATTCTGTGCCCCATTGGTCTGAAATGTGGCTGTTTGGAACTGGATTGTATCAAAAGCCTTTAAGTACCATGACGCCCTATTGGCTGTAAGGTGTGGACAGAAAATCTATAAATTTGCTTGCTTTACCCCTCATTCTCTCTGTCACAAATATCTGATGAAAGAGCATCTCACACCATGAACTGAAAAGGAAAACACAATGAAGAGCACAGCTCGGCAGCCATATTGAGACAGGCATGCGGCCTGTTCTGAAGAAAGCTGACCACAAATGAGGACTTAACTAGAGACACTTACTGTAACTAACAATTCTGTGTGCCACCTGAAACTACACAGCAGCATTTATCAGGTTGTATGGTTGCCAGAACTCACTTGTACTTTTCTTATTGTTATTATTTATGAATATTATCAATAATACATTATCTAAAGAGTAACTGAACTCCTGCTTATCTTTTACTACACCTAATTGCCTGAGGTTATAAATGTAGAAGGAAAGGTGGGGAGAAGTTATATGTTACAATACCTTATAAACTGTGGTAAGTCTGTAAGATCTAGCTACACGTTAATAATAGAAAAGGGGAAAATATTTCTCTACCAAGACAAAACAGATTAATTTCCATATATCAAATTCACTGTGAGATATCCAAAATGCGTGGCACATTGGCGCAGTGGTAGCACTGCTTCCTCACAGTAAGGAGATCTGGGTTCGCTTCCCGGGTCCTTCCTGCGTGGAGTTTGCATGTTCTCCTCGTGTCAGCTTGGGTTTCCTCCCACAGTCCAAAGACATGTAGGTTAGGTGCATTTCCGATCCTAAATTGTTCCTAGTGTGTGCTTGGTGTGTGGGTGTGTGTGTGTGTCCTGATGTGGACTAGCGCCCTGCTCGGGGTTTGTTCCTGCCTTGTGTCCTGTGCTGGCTGGGATTGCCTCCAATAGACCCCCGTGACCCTGTGTTAGGATATAGTGGGTTGGATGATGACTGACTGACTGACTGATATCTAAAATGCACTTCCAGATATCTCTAAATGTTCATTTGGCCCACCTTATGGGAAGTTATTTTAAGATATCTTGAAATTTACTTTTATTTGAAAGACCTAAAATACATTTTTAAAGATCTCAAATTCATTTCATGATATCTTTAAATGGATCTCTACTTCACTTGAGATATCTTAGAATGTATTCCAAGATACTGTATCTCAAAAACAACTTGAGATAGCCTTAAAAAGACATTAACTTGTTTCAAAGTATCGGAACAGCATTTTCACCCATCTACAATACAAATTAAGACATGTGAAATATATTTCAATATATCTTATAATAGATAGGATGTCACTTTGAAAGAATAGGCAGTTTTACAGAAAGTGATTTTGAGATATCTTGACATTGTCTCATCACATTACAATTACAATATCCTTTTCTTCATGACTTACTGGATAGGAAATGTCATGAAAGTGCAGTCACATGGTGTCACTTTCTCCAGAGTCACCCCTAATGTGGTAGAGTAGAAGTGAACAGCAGCTTTCTGAATGTCTGGTGGTCTTTTTTATCTGCCATTTGACTGGTCCAGCTGGTATATCAGGTGGGTTGAGCAACTTTATATTTTCTTCTTGTTGTGGGTTACTAGTTGTCACTTGTCACATAGCCATGTGCACAGAATTGTCCCAAAGCGTGTCTCAGCATTTCCTGTTATCCCCTCTCCTCCTTTTCTCCAGGCTGTGCTCGGCCTTTTTCTAGTCCTCCCAGATCTTTGTCTTGGCCCAGTCGCCTGAGGTCAGGCTTTTACCCGAGTTTGTTCTTGTTGTACTTAGCAATTGTTGTGCTAATGTCCACTTATCCATTTTAAAGACATTGAAATATGTTGACTTTAAACCGTGCTGTGACTTCTCTGTGGCCTCTCTGATCCACGTGCTCTTAATTGGCTTGTGATGGCCTTGGTGGCCTACAGCTGTCACACGCCCTTGAAACTGAGACATCAATAGTCAAGTCTGAGGATGAGCCGAACAATAAGGACACAAATGAGCAAAAGGAGATGGTAAGTGCTTAACAGCTTGACAATACAACAAAATGAAGTGTTCAAAACCTAAATAAAGTGAAGTGCTTCTTCAATAGATAAGTTAATAAATAAATAAATTAATATTCCCCAATAAAATGAGTGTTCATTGGTGGAGATTAAAATCACAATAAACAGTCAATAAATAATCCATTGATATAAAAGAGGCAGGTTTTGCCCTTGGCCCTTGAGTGCTGTGTGCTCACTCCTCTCACTTCTCTCAGGCCCACTTCACGACCACTTGTCTCCACTCCACCGCTTTAGCTCAGCAACGATTCTACATTTACTTTATTTCTTATTTAACCTCCATCTCCATCTTTTCCTTTTTCTTTCCTGTTCAGTTTTGTTCTTGACTATCCTGCTGAGGCTCATTTTAAACTCAATGGGGTGCAGGTGTCTAATTCCACACCCCAGAACACTAATGAGGACACTGGCTGAACCACACGTGTCTGCAGGTGTAAAGTGCACTCCGCCAATTCACCACCAACACTCCAGGGCTGCTCTGCTCCCCCACATACCACATCCACCTACGCCCCTCTGAGTCCACCATTTTAATTTAAAAACCTGCACACAACCACTGACCCCTGACATGTGTCACCACACAGCTTTGTATTTAGTAGTAAAGAGAATCACGCAGTGACCAGAGTGACCAGTGGGGCACAGGACTAGTGTGACAGGTGTCCTTAGTGACGTCAAATTATTCACATCTCCAGTCGACCGTTTGATTGTCTGCTGGCATTGAGGAAGACCCTGACTGAGTGAAACGACAAAAAAAGGATTTGTGAGGCAGAGCGTTTGGACCTGTGATGTCATCAGTGAAGACCATGTGTGTATAAAAATATCAGAAAGGCGCTATATACTGGATTATTGAGAAAGTCATGTGACAGCCTACACTGATCAAGTGGTGAGATTCTTGTTTTAATAACCCACAAGAGAAACAATTGTGAGTTAAAAACACAAGAGGGCGCCACTTCTCACACTGGAGTATCTCACTGACACCCCCACTGAGGTCACCTTCCCAGAATCCTCTCAGTGTCTCTGGACATCTACTGCACATGATGTGTGTGTCCACCTGTCGGTCACTAAGCCCACTGACAGATATATGTCGATATCCTGTGTAGACCTGGGGGTCATGTCTTGTAGAATGAAGTCGGCCTGTTCAGTCCACTTGGCTATAATGGCGGTCACTTCCTGTGTCTCCCACCTTACTGTCCACACTGCCTTCAGTCCTATTCCTCTCCTCCCTGTCATCTTTTCTTTCTATGTATGGCTGGCTGGTCATTTCTACTGCTGCTGTCCACCTTTCCTCCTGTTGCTCTGTCTGTCCTCCTCTCTCTCCTTATCCTCTGCCTTGTCCTCCTCTTTTATTCGTTCTTTCCATCCATCTGTTCATCTCCTTCTCTTCTCTCTCCTTATCTTTGTTATTCTATTCTCCTTGTCCTAATCTGTCACTCCAGTCCAACTCTAGCTGTCCACTCCTCTTTGTCTTCTGTCACTTCAGTCGTCTCTTCTCCTCACACTGACTGTGTTTCTCCTCCTTATTCTGTTTTAGTGATTTTTAACAAACTTTAGTGAGGACATCAGAGGAGTGTAAGGGGGAAAGTGACAATGGAAGACAGGAACAAGTACGAGATTAAAATAAAGAATGGACAGCATGGGCCTGTGGGACAAGAAATAAAACAACTGTCTGGACAGAGAGGATGAGGAGAGTGACCAGTGTGGTGGAGGGGCTCAGGGTCACAATGCTGTCTTTATGAATTGAATTATTAAAGAAAATCTGCATTTGTGTCACCTCATGTCCATCTGTCTGTCCATAAGGGACACTGCAGTCTGTCCTGATTAAACAAAGCGTTTGTGTTGTGTGAGTGGAAAATTCAGAGCGATAATGTGACAAGAAATAAAATTAATGACACACACACAGACACACACGCACACAGACACACACACACAGACACACACGCACACAGACACACACACACACACACTCACACACACTCACTTGTTGTTCACTTACCTCAGTTTCTCTAATTTGCAGTTTTCACTCCTCAGCCCCTCACACAGCTGATCCACTCCTGAATCCTCCATGTTGTTGTTTTTTCTCAGGTTCAGTTCAGTCAGTCGTGAGTGTGGAGCAGAAAGAGCTGAGGAGAGAGCTGAGGAACATCTGGAGGTGAGATCACATTCAGACAGGCTGTGGAGAAGAAGAGAGAGAAGTGAGGACATGAGGAGAGACAGACAGACAGACAGAAGTACAAACAGCACAAAGGTTCAATGGCCACTTGTATTCTGACTTTTCACTGAAGTGCAGTGTGAACAAGAGACCACTGCCATTCTTATAAAGTAAGGCGCTATATACCTGACAGGGTCTCCTGCCTTCATGCTGGACTGACTGGTGCCAAGTCACTCAGACTGACATGTGGACATCAACACTGGATAAGAACGTCACAGACATGAGACTGACGGTGTCCTGCACTCAGGTGACCAGACGGACTTGTCACAGGTGACCACGGGGTGACGATGACAAACTGGAATTCTTGTCTGTCATTTACTACTCAGGACTGGCAGCTCTAGTAGTGACCAGCAGCAGGGACATTATACTCAAACTATATAATGCACTAATGAGACCACATCTGGAGTATTGTGTGCAGTTCTGGTCACCCTGATATGAGAAAGACACAGCAGCACTGAAGGACATGTTCTACTGTGACAGACTCAAAGAATTAAACCTGTTTAGTCTGAGCAGAGGAGACTGTGTGGTGACCTCATCCAGGTATTTAAAATCCCCAAAGGCATTGATAAAGGAGATCCTGCAGAATTTTTTCAGCTTAAGGGTGAATCTCATACTCGAGGAAATCAATGGAAATTAAGGTGAAGTGCATTTAGGACTTAAGTCAGGAAGAACTTCAGTATGCAAAGAGTTGCGTGACTCTGAAACAAACTACTAAGACATGGAGTTGAAGCAGAAACCTTGACGACCTTTAAGAAGAATCTGGATGAGACATTGGGACAGATTAGTTATTAACTAAACAAACAGGCTTGATGGACTGAATGGTCTCTTCTCATTTGTCAGATGTCTTATGTTCTTATATCATTTTGCTTCATCTCTTTTATGACCCCTTGTAGAGCACCAAGACTCATGTGAGGCTCCTGTTTGTAGACTTCTCTTCAGCCTTTAACACCATTCAGCCTCACCTTCTTGCACAGAGACATATTAAAGAATTTAATTTTGACTTCAGTTTGGTAGGATGGCTGATTGACTTAAGAGACAAGAACTGAAGAGTGAAAGTCAATGGCTGTCTGTCTGACATGTTGTCCTCATCCACAGGTCCTAACATGTCTGTTCTTTCTCCTCTTTTGTACTCCTCTACACTAATAGTGGTGTCAGTCAATTTGAGGACAGGTTCATCTCAATATGTGCTGATGACTCAGTGACTGTTAGCCTACTGAGTGTGAATGAAACCAGTCCTGGTCCAGTGAGAGATGACTTTGTGAACTGGTGTGATGAGCCTTTTCTACTAATAATCAAACTTAGAAGCAGCACCAGTCACCAACAAGAAATAATCACCAAAGAGCAGGCAGTGGAGATAATTGACAGTTGTAAATATCTGAGGACAATTAAAGACTCAGTGACCTTTAAGGGAAGCACAGAAGCCATCAGTAAAAATGGACAGCAGCAGCTCTACTGTTGTGGATCACAGGGGTGTGTACAGCCGTCCTGACAACAACACAGACATGCTGGGCACAAACTGCCACACAGCACACCTTTATTAATAGGTGGGGAAGCACTTTCTTTTCTCCATACGAAGAACACAATGTCCGCAAAACAAAAACACAGTTTCTTTCTTTCTTTCTTTCTTTCTTTCTTTCTTTCTTTCTTTCTTTCTTTCTTTCTTTCTTTCTTTCTTTCTTTCTTTCTTTATCCACTTCCCCCACCCCGACTCTGGCTCTCCAAATTAGAGTCATGCAGGTCCAATAATTTTGATCATTTTTATATTAAAATCGCTGAATTGGAACATTTTCTGTTCAAATACAGGGGAGAAACGCAAGGTGCACCTGCGATGAGATGACACGAGCCTCACCTCGGACTGTGCTCTCCCTCACGCACTGGGTTGATGTATGCAGTTGGCACGTGCCTGTTGCTGTCTCTCTGTATGTCACCAACATAATGTGTGAAGACACGTTTATTATACACCCTGACTTTCCACAGTCTGGCTATTATCTTTAATGAAAGTATGTAATATATTTAGTCTTGCTGATCGGACATAAAACCGAGGTGAAAAGGCACAAGGTATGGCAGACAGTACCGTGCCACACCGAAAGAGGTGCCTGTGAGCCTGACATGTGCTCGTTGCTGCTGTTCTTCTACGCAGAGGCGCCAATAAGTTAGCAATATCAGAAAGTCAAGTGCACAACAGCGGGCCGTTTATTTTTATTCTTTGTTCCGACTGACTGCCAAAATGGAAGATTAAGACTTTTAAAACTAAAGGAAAATAGGGAGGACTTTAACAAGAAAGTTGCGGAAGGAAGGATAGGCTTCATGTCAAATAAAGGAAAGACCATAAAAAAATCAATTTTATAACAAATGGGATCAGACTAAGAAAAAAATCCAATATTTAAAAACTACATTTTGACCTTAAACAAAATATTTTTTTGCTTTTCTTGTTATCCTTTTGTTGAACAGTCTGTATTAAAATACGTAGATTAAAGCATCAGAATTAAAAGCTTTAAAAAACAACTAAATATTTCAATTAAGGTCAAAATTGACATCCACTTTCTTTTTGTACACCACTCTATACTTTCATTTGCATTGAATAAGTATGAATTGTGGAATTGCAACGGTAAATTTAGAACACATGGAGGGTACGGAGCAAATGCGATCTCTCTGCTCTTTCTTGCCACTATAAATGTAACGTTCTTTCTTAGCCAAATATGTACCTTACATATGTGTGTGTAAAGAATGTTGATGAGATTTGAAACACAACCAGTAGTCAATGTGCATGCTGCCAGTTGAATAGGGAATAAGCTACTCTTTGGGGTTCATATATTTGAAACTCTGAAGGAGTCACCAGCCATGAACCTCACCGCATGTCACTGCCCTTCAGTACTGGCAGCAGAAATCGTCAATGGACAGTCTGCTGGTGCCAGTGGCCGAGGACCTCGTCTGTGTACCTGCATTACAGGAGCTCATCAAGCGAATATTTTCACTATGTGGCTATCTGTGCAGTGGACATTGTTGCAGCATGAACAAATCTTTCGAAATGCGTGCTTGTTTAAAGGTTAAAAGCAACGTGCTGCACAGACCGGTTTCTTGGGTTGAAACATTTGATCTTGCTCACAGTACTCATTAGGCCACTTAATCATTTTGGTCATTGATCGTCAGGCTGTGTTTAACGGCATTATGAACTATGAGTGTATTTTGTTGACTGAAACATAACTTGCATTGAAATATGTGCAGGCCGGCATTTGTGGGCTTGCAACAGAAAAAAAAAATTAACATTGTACTAAAATAATGTAAAAAAGCAAGAATTAAATAAAATAAAAGCTAAAATTTTAAATACAGAACTAAATACAGTAAAAATAAAAATTGTTGACTCCACTGAAAACTAAAATAAAAATGAATTTTAAAAAATAAAATAAAAAGTAAAAGTACAATTAATATCAGAACTGAAATATCACCGCTCTGATGCACAGACTCTATTTTAGTTCACTTTTAAGAGGGCCAATGCTACGTATTTGCACTGAGCTTCACTCCGTCACACCCGCAATGCTGAAAGCCATTAGCTGACTCACGAGGCACTACATTCAGTTTTCATATGGTGTGGGTGTACATATATTAAACATAACACATTTTACTAATATAAAAAGTCAACTGGGTCTGGTTCTCCTAACGTAACTGAGTCACTTTACTGCACTCACATTGCAATAAGGACAATCTAGTGAGAATACACACCATTAATGCACAAGTCATATGTGATGCAATGATGAGGCTGACAAACATCATGTCTCCATGGCCTCAGTCTACTTGTGATTCATTTATTTTGAGGGAAACTAGCTTTAGTAGACCGTTGTTTTTCATTAGGCCTGTACTGTTTGTTGTATCAGCAATCATCTTATTACATGTGCCAGGTAACATTGGGTACCCACTCAAACCCTGACATCTTACACCTTTCCTGGATCTCCAGAACACAGAGAAGTGCTATAATGCTGCAAGTGATCTCAGTTGCAGAGCACCCAGATGCTGTTGAACACAGATAGCGTTTTTTTTAGTTTTATAAATGAGATCCCAGGTGATTTGTTAGATTTCAGTCTCTTTAATCTAATTAGTGCATCTACCCCTTTGACTGAGCCTATTCCTTTCTTTTAAGTGGTTTTCCATTACTTCACATATGTAGTATTGGCTATTGCACTGTCTTTATATTTTAATTCCAATCTGATTTTTCTGATGACCTTTGGGATGAACTTGTCCTGCATTATATGAAAAACAATTTTAAAAATACTCCATTGGTTCTCAACTGTCTCCATATTTAAAGTCTTATTTAGACTTTGTTGCATTGGCTCAATATTTACTCTAATAACATTACCGTAGCAGTTCAATCACCCACAATTCTATTGTGCTGTAGTCATTAAGGCTTTGGACTTTACACTCTGAGATTGTGAGTTCATATCCCACTTATGACCGTGCCGCCCTGACCATGAACACGCCACTGTCAAATAAAAGTAATGTAACCCACTCTGTTTATCTTTCCCATCTCTGTTATTTGCCACATTTCTCTTCTTTCTATTGTATCATACTTAGAGTATGTGCAGCTACATATAAACCTAACTCACTCATTGTATTCTCCTAACATTAAGTCAAGCATATTTTAATGTATTACTTACTTACTTTATCTTTTAAACAGTGGACTTGTTTATTTCTATTTACACTACTGGGTCTCTCTTTATGTGAAGGTCTAAACCAGGCCTGTCCTAAACTCCCTGTTTCCTCAACTAAACTACTCACACGCCTCCCCAGTGCCCCTCCAGTTCAAGTGTAGAGTCCCAATACCCCATAAACCAAAGTCCTTCTGTGTAAAACCAAGATTTCAGCCGTGTGTCAAACCTGCATAGGTCGACTTTCAAAGAAGACCACCTTCTCAGTTCTGCCTCTCAGCTTGGCACCTAATTCTTTAAATTCGGATTGTAGAACTGACAGCCTGACCTTACTTAAGTCAATATTTTCCAGCATGGACAATGACAACTGAATTCACTTCTACTCTGGCCAGGAGCCTATCCACCCTTCCAGACTCTGGAGCACACTTGTGCCTCAGTCCCCTTAATGAGTGAGTCCCCCACTATCACTACTTCTCTCTTTCTGTGGACTGATTTTGAGATGGCCCATTTGGTCTCGTCATTCCCACATATCACCTCAGAGTAATCAGAATCTCTGACCATCTCAGGAATGTAAAGAAATCAGTTGGACAATAAAACTCTGAGGTTGATGCCCCCAGAGAGTACCTGACCCACCTGTTTTTACCTCTCTGATATGAAGTCTCCTCCCACCTCACTTTGGAGGTCCATACTGTCTCATTAAAGGACACCTGGGGAAAATGTGCCAATTTCTAATTACAAAGCAGCTCGGTGATTTCCTTCTTGAGTTCTGCTGGCATCTCCTGCAGATACAGGCCTCCTGGGAGCAGACTTCATCAAAGCCAGTTTTCAAGAACTTCAGTATCATAAAGGACTAGCATTGTGTTGATGTAATGAGTAAAACACGTTTGGGTGGCGCTTAAGTACTTTTAACAAAGTAAACTGGCCCTCTCTAAGCCTCTGTATTTGCTGTTTAGGATGCTCTCTCTATTACACGCCTTCTTTCTGCTGCTACTTCTATGCTGCAAACAAGGTGATTATAGTTAACAACAACTAAAATCAAAACTGAAACTATTATTAAAAAAACTTCATAAACTGAAATAAAATAATTAACAAAACAAAAACAATAAACTAAAACTATTAAAGTAGCTGGAAAGACTAAATGAAATAAAATAATTATTTTATTAAAAATATTTTTAGTTTTCATTTTTGAATGAAAATTCTTGCCTTTAGTCTTCAACCCTTGTAACTTTTTTTAAAATGTTTTATTGAATTTAATAAAATCAAACAACATTTCATAGAAGCAAGTCAAATATTACAAAACTAGACTCAAGTCAAGTCAACCCCCACCGAAGAGAAAGAGAGCCAGGCCAACATAGTGAAACTTTAATAGTAGAAAAAAATAAGTATGTTAATAAATAGAATAAAAAGGGGAAGAGAATCTGCTTCCTCAATTTAAACGCTTATTCTAAAATGTTATTAAATAGATCCTTCCAGGTTTGAAAAACGTTTTACACAGATCCACTAAGTGAATTTTTTTTCCAATTTTAAATAATATATAACATCAGTTACCCACTGACTTAAAAGAGGTGAGTTCAGATACTTCCAGTTTAGCAAGATAAGTCTACATGCCAATAGTGTAGTAAAGGCAATCACAGTTTGTGTGTCCATCTCCACTTTAAGCCCCTCTGTCAGCCCACCACACACAGCTGTTAGTGGGTTAGGAGGGATTGTGACACCAAGGCTGTCTGAAAGGCATTTAAAGATTTTGGTCCAAAATTATGTTAATTTGGCGCAGGCCCAAAACATGTGACCCAGTGAGGCTGGAACTTGATTGCAACATTCGCAGAGATCCTTTTCCCAACGTACTCTGGGATCTTTGAAAGGGAGGGACTTTAAAATGTTTTTATATGTTACAGGAAACGCTGTCTGAGTCCTCAAGACTGATCGATATTTTTTCCAGATTAGAACTTGGTAGGTGGGAGGTGAGGTAAGTTGGGCAGATTTTATTTAACAAAGTTTCTAATTTGAAGGTAGTGAAAGAAATGTGTTGCTGGAAGGTTAAATTTGGAGTGTAATTGTTCACAGGATGTTGTCTATGTACAGGTCTCTAAGTGGTTTAATCTGAAATGTTTTCCAGACATTAAAAGCTCTGTATGTTTGAGAGGGTGGAAAAAGGTGGTTCTCATGCAAAGGTGAAGTGCTGCAGGATTTTATTTCTATTGTGGACCAAGCCTGTGCATGTTCATCTATTTCTGTCCATGTCCAGGTTTTTATAGGTTGTATATTTGCTGCCCAGTAATAAAACTGAAAGTTAGGTAGAGCCATGCCACCTTCTGCCTGAGGTCGTTGTAGGGTCACCCTTTAGATATGTGGATGTTTTGAATTCCAAATAAATTAGGTTATGAGTGAATCTAATTTCTTAAAAAATGATTTGTTGGTGTATATTGGAATGTTTTGAAATAGAAATAGAAGCTTAGGAAGGATATTCATCTTGACAATGATAATTCTTCCACCTAAAGTAAGATGAATGGTGGACCATCTATACAGGTTTTGTTTAAGTTTTTCTAAGCAGACAGCAACATTTTGTTGATAAAGAGCTTTATGTTTACTTGTGATGTTTACCCCTAGGTATTTAAACTGATCTGCAATGATAAAAGGGAAGGTGTCCAATCTAATATTGTGTGCTGGAGAGTGCACTGGAAAGAGCACACTTTTAGTCAAATTAATTTTGAGACTAGAAATCTTTTGAAATTCTTTTAGTGCTGTTAGGACTGCAGGCACAGTATTTTGTGGGTCTGATATATACAGTACCATATCATTTGCATATAGAGATATTTTCTGTTCAAGTCCTTCTCTGATAATCCCCTTTATCTTATAAGCATTTTAACAGTGAACTGCCAGTGGCTGTATGGCGATTGCAAAAAGCGGTGGTGACAAGGGGCATCCTTGTCTGATACCATGTTCTACTTTGAAGTAGTTTGAAATAATGTTGTTAATACAAACTGAAGCTTCTGGATTGGTATACAGTAGTTTAATCCATGCACAATTGTTCGGGCCAAACCCAAATTTTTCCAATGTCGTGAAAAGGTAGTTCCATTCAACCATATCAAAAGCTTTTTCTGCATCCAACGATAATAATATCTCTGGAGTATTAGACTTTATGGGTATGAATATATTACATTAAACAAGCGACGAAGATTGAAAGCCAAGTGTCTGCATTTAATAAATCCAGTTTGGTCTTGTGATATTATCGAAGGAAGAACTTTCTCAATCCTACTGGCAAGGACTTTGGAGTGTATTTTAATATAACATTGAAAGAAGTGGTAATTAACTCTTTTAGGGCTAATTATTTTTTCTTCTTTTTGCCCCAGGGCTGAATATTTTTCCAAAAAACTAAAGTTTTCTAAAAAGCTCACAAAGCAATGATTTCACGCATAAATCAACATAAAATACTTATCTATGACAAATGTCACTCTGTTTTATGTTCCAGGAGCCCCTACAATAGGCATATTCACATATTTATTACATACGTGTTTGTCTCATTACTCATAAGCTGAAAGGCACTTTCTGATAAAAGAAAACGGCTTGAAGTAGTTGAGGGGCTGCTAATCCATAGTGTCCACCAGCAGGCCGCGTTGTTTAGTGAAGTCCAGTTGCCAGCTTGTCTCTCACAGATCAATGTGTGTGTAGTCATCCCGGGACAAACATTTTTGTTGGCGCGACAGCTGCTTGAGCGTGTCCAGCACTACGATCAGCTGGCGACCGGTCAGCTGATGCAGGCACCTGACTTTCGTTTTCGATCTCCAGATCACTGATATTAAAATTGGAGTTCGGTAAGTCAGAGATCGATTCAGCAATAACACACAAAAAATAAATAATAATATGCAAATAGCATTTTTTTCTTGTTCACTCTCTCACCCGATGTCAATGCCATTCTAGATGTTGCTTACTCTATGCTAGTCATGCACATGCAGGGTTTCAACGTCAAGTCAACGAGTCTAATAGTCCTCCGAGGAAAGAGGGTCTACCTATAATGTGACGGTGAGTGTTATCAGCATTTACAGCTTTCTTTTACCCTCTGCCCCTTGTGTTGACAAAAATCAACATCCGCCCCAACAGAGTTAATGCTTGGCGAAAAAGTTTAAGGTAGAATTTTATTGTCTCTAGCTTCTCTAAATGTTGCTAATAAAAATGGAGCTAACTTAATTGAGAATAATTCGGCAGGTAGCCATCAAGGACTGCTGCTTTACTGCTCTCAAGTGAGTTCATAGCATCTAGTAATTCTGATGGTGCTAGAGATTTGTCCAATTCTTCTGCACTGAGAGTATCTAGTTGTGGTATCTGTAATGCATCCAACAATGCCTTAGGTTGTGTCTTGTCTTCTTTAATCTGAGTAGAACATAAGGCCTTATGGTAGTCTCTAAATGTGTGCATTATATTTTATTGATCAATGATTTTGTCTCCATCTGTGTTGGTAATTGCTGGGATTGCATTGCGAGCTTCCTGCTTGTGGATTTGTTGAGTTAAGATCTTGTAAGCTTTCTCTCCATGTTCACAGTAATGATGTTGTGATTTAAAAGTGAGTTGTTCTGTTTCTTTTGTTGTGAAGAGGTTGAGTTCTGAATGCAAAGACTGTTTAATTAATTTGTATCATGATCATGACTGAATGAAAGCGAAAAAAAAAAACGCTAACTTTTGCAAGTACTATAAATTTACACCGACTGTTACAGATGCAAATCAAATGTATGTACAGAGCAGCTCACTACTCAAAACAGCAAATTTGCGAGGCAGTCTGTTTCGAACCGGCGGCCTCTTAATTACAAGTCAGCAGTTCTTACCACTGAACCATAGAAACTGTCGTATAACGATATATTATTTACTCTATACACACACTCCGAGATAATCAAGGTTTGAGCTGAGAGAACTTTTTGCCTTTTCTGCGGTGGTGAGGGGATGGAATAGTAAGTTGCTTGCTACTTGTGTTGATCGAGATATTTATAAGACAATAGATGCTGACAGAGGGGTGCGAAGGGATTTAAGGTGGCGAGGAATTACGAGTTTTTTCATAGGCTTTGGTAATTCTAGTGTTAATATCCTGAAACAGCTTCTCATTTGTCTTGTGTATGTCCTTAATTTTATTCCTTATATAATTTATGTCCTTTTTCCTTATATCATTTATATCCTTCTTTATATTATCCTTGAAATCTTTTATGTCTTGAGCAGTAGCCATTGTGGCGATCATTGCCTTCAGCTCGGACAGATTGTTTCGGTCTTCCCCAAACTCCACAGATGAAGCAGTATGCACAATTGCAGCCAATTTTATTTGCTTGCGAGGGGTAGATGACAGTATGGAAGGTAAAGCCATTTTTAGTTTTACTGAGCCTTCTGGAATTATCTTGGCCTGAATCACTTGCACATTCGCTCTCACTTTTGCTCTCGACTGGGGATGATGCAGCAGTGCAAACAAGTCCTGGGAAATCTGTGCTTTCTACTATCTGTTCCAGGTCAGTCTCTGACAGGCCGTACCTTGAGCTTCAACTTGACGTTTGTTTAGATTTGGATAAAGCTTTAGCTGTCTTTTCTGTTTCTTTTGGAGGCTTTTTTCTGCCACTCATGCTTATATATGCTTGTATATACTGTAATTGAATACCCCAGGTTGAATAAATACAGGATATCTCGGAATTATAAAAATAAAAATCAAAAAATAACACAGCTGCTAACGGAGTTTCACCTCGGACGTCCATCTCGCGTAACTTTTAACACTAAAACAGAAAATAATCCACCATGACTTACCCACATGTATTCAACCAGTGAATGGCAGCTGGTGACGGAGGGCCGGTGTTCACACAGCATTTGCGGTGACAGAGCAAGCTGAATGTAAAGCATGTAAAGCATGTGAAATAGAAAGCGATTTACTCTGGTGCCTTTCTTTGCACTTCTTATAAATCAATATGTAATTCAAATACTTGAAATTGGAATGTGCTGGTCAACAAAATCTTTATCGTTTGGATAGAAGAATCACGAGTGTGTAACATTTCAGTTTATTTCTCAGGTGCTGTTTTTTGTTGACAATAATTCACCTGCTACTTTGCACAGTAGAAATCCTTTTTGAAAATAAAACAGTACTGATCGAGAGACTGACTAGGTCATCGTACAAGATAAGCATATTTTTACTGACCAATCACTTTTTCTTTAAAAAAGTCGTTTAACAATGAAGCCATACAAACCTTATAAAATTCCTGAGTTGGCAATATCTCTACTGAACTACAAGTAGGCAGGAGAAGAGAGTCTGCCAAATGGTGAAAAACTAAACCAACTAATGTGTTTTTTATTTATTCTATATTTATTAATTTATATATTTTTTTATTTTATATTCACAGCTCAAAATACCTGATATTATGGAAATAATCCAGTAGCAGAATTACTTTTCAAAATATTTTTCCCCCTTTTTCAAGTTTTTTTCTCTCTCTCTTAAAATAGATACTAGAAATATCATATTCTTTTTGTTCTTAACATCAGCCATATCAGACATATTGCATACTAAGGATTTTTCCTGCCTTGCATCCTGCCTACATCCTTTTGGAGTAGGCTCCAGTTTTCCAGCAATTCTGCTCTGGATAAACAGGTTTAGATAATGTACATATTGTTCCTAATCTCAGATGCTGTCTCTGTCATTTTCTGCCAGACCATAAACCTATTACCTACTCTTGTTCTGCTCTTTAATGGTTTACTGTTCTTATTCATGGGCTATTCAAGTGTCACTACCTTCACATTACATTGCTTGTTTTCCTTTGTTTCTCTCAGTAGAGTAGAGCCAGGTGGGGTCTGCAAATTGATTCAAGCCTAAGAGTCATGTTCTTACTAAGCCCCCATGATTTTCATGATCACACCTGTCAGAACACAATAGAATATGTTTTCTAATTATTGACATCTTTTCAGGCCTGCAGGTGGCAAAATTCTGTCTATAAATTGAATGTGTATGTGACAGAATGAGAGATCAATATGGCTGGTAGACAATAACAAAGCCCAGTATAGGAGATTTCTGAATGCAATATTGAAGGCTTTCATTATAAGCACATTGTCCTGGAGCAGGATATACCCTAACCCAGGGGTCCCCAACCCCCGGTCCGCAGCCCACTACCGGGCCGCAGCCGTCCGATATCTGGGCAGCGAGAGAACTGCCGGCAACGGAGACTCGCTCAGACTTTTCAGAACGCTTGGTGGGCGAGGCTTTGCAGCAGCGCGGAGAGAGGAGAGAGACCGAGGTGTGAGAGAATTACAACAAAGTATTTTTATGGTCCTGACAGTTTCCCCATATGACACGAATCTATAGAAATCTTGTTACTATGAAGTACATTCAGCAGATACTTTTATTACAACAAAGTGACCTTGAAATGCTTGAATGAATCATCCACAGAGCAGTTACCCAAATAGAAACATTGTAAAAAAAATTTATTTCTTTGAACTTTCCTCGTACTGTTTTTTTTTTTTGCTGTTTTTGTTTTCTGTGGTTTTCAGTGATACCTTTTGCTTATTGCTTGTCAACATTTAATAAACATCCATTGGAATTTAACTCATTGTCACCCTCCTATAAAAACGACAGACACGAAAAAACGATAACAGTGTTAATGTTTGTGATGTGCAATCTGTTGGAATGGCAAATGCAATGCATATGTCTTTGTTATATGCAAAAAAAAAGAAGAAAAATCTCGGGTTGCAAACGTATGCGAACTGCTTAATAACTTAAAAGTAACTGCCCTATGACCCCCCCCCCCCATTCAAACCCCATACCTCGCACCCCCCCCCACCCCCCACCGGTCCCTGGAAAAATTTGCTTCTAGTAAAGTGGTCCGTGCTGTCAAAAAGGTTGGGGACCACTGCCCTAACCCTCAAATGTTAAAATTCACCTAAATTTCATCACAAGTTCTTCCATTCTGGGCAATTAAAGGAAATGATGAAAAGTGTCAACAGTCAGTGCACATTTGTTCAGCACAAATAGTTATTTTTAAAATTACAAAATTGTATAAAATTGTTCATATTCAGTATCTGGTTTTGATCATGCTTTTTTTTATCAGACATATAAAAATAAAATAGAAATGCCTTTGTGAAATAAAAACTAAATTAAAACTAAAAATATACGATGAGAACTAAAACTAAATTGAATTTCCAAATAAGGTCAGAAAAATATAGAAATAAAAACTAATATAAAAAGGCAAAACTCTAATAACCTTGGCTGTAAGCTGCCTGCTGAATGTGTTTTTATCTTTATCTATGCTATATGCACTTAAGCACTCTCCTTTTTTATGTGCATTTTGTTCTCTAAGTGCTACTATGAGCAGATTGCTGAGCTGCACTACACCTTCTGACATCTCCATCACTTTAACCATCACGGCTACTTGACCTGCCACACCACAACGTCATCTGCTGCTGAGATGCACACACAGCACTCACTCAAAATGTGCCTTTGCTACTGGGCAGATGATAAAAAGAGTAAAAACCTCTTCTAAACTCTTGTAGAGGAGAATAAAAAGCCATTAAAAAGTGGTGCCCGGCTCCATAGTGACTCCAAAAACAAAATGTAAGGAGAAGTGCTTTGCATTGGTCAGGTTTCATACAGAAGCAAAACACATAACTCATCTCTCAGCACAATCCATAGACAAGACTAATGTCAGTACCTGCTCTGCACATTAGCCAAGGATCACCAGCTTGAGTCAGGTATGGAGCGAACCTGTCAGTAGATGAGATGCTAAGTTAAAGTAATGTCTCACCTGGCATGTGGCTTATGGACTGTCTTGAACAGTCTCCTGTCACAATCTCCTGATACAAAGAAGCACCTCAATAATACACCTGTCGAAGATTTAACAATTTAATTTACTCATGTTACAGACTGGTCAGCCATTCAAGGTTGGTTTTTGCCTTGTGCCTCATGATCTCAGGGCAGGTTCCACATTTTTGATCTTTAACTAAGATTAATGGGTAGGTAGAAGAAGAAAATTTTAAATGTGTTTAGTGACATCACTTCTGCTAGAAGATCTTAGAAGTGGATTAAGTGACATCAAGTGGTGTTTAATGACAGTAGAATTAAACTCTTGAAGATTTGTGTGACGATGCGGGTTCTGCTCCACGCTCCCATCGGCTGTTAGGGAGCCCTTGAACTCAACACCGTCGGTAATGTCACCGATGAGCTAGACAGTGAGGCAATAACATTTGAGCAAGGGGATGATGTATAAAATGTGCAAAGTGCTTTTATTAAAAGACAAATCAAAACAGTGTCCACAAAGTGCAGTGATTCAAATTAAAGTGCTCTGCAGCTCTTTCATAAACTTCATTAAATAAATAATCCATAAAACAGTTGTGAAGTGGAGGTTAAAACCAATAGAAAAACTCTTCTAAAAACCATGAGGTAAAATAACACAGGAAGCAACATGTTAAAACCAAAAAGCCCGGTGTCTTCTGTTTAGCCTGGCGGCTCCCCTGCTACGCCTATCTGGGCTGCTCTACAGGAGAGACGCTCTCATTGCAGCTGACCTTCTGACTACTCCTACTGCAACTGTCAGTCGCCTTTCCGATCCTTGGCTCCGGTAGGCTCCCCCTGACAGTGACCTGGGAAATCCTCCATACGGCCAAGGCTCTCACGTCGAGGACACTATGTTCCCAAGTCCTGATTCCCGCGGTCATCTGTGGAGAATCTTCCACCTTCCAGACACTCCCGTCCTTCATAAAACTCTGCGGGAGCGACAACAACTACTATATCTGGGGTGTCGGCCTCACACCCAGGTTGCCTATTCAGCTGCTGCGAGCTTGTTCACTCACTCACTCGCACCGACGCACTCGCCCTCTCTCCCTTCCATGCATGCTTCCTTCCTTCTGTAACCTCCGTCTTTCTTTCCTTCTTCGTCTCTCTTTTACTTCCCTTAACCGGCTTGCGCTTCTCTATATATGCAGAGAGGACATTGCAGCTGCAGCCCATTAGCCACAAGAACAATCACGGATGTGGGCAGTCCCTCACCTGTGCACTTAGGTGAGAAATGCCCACACCACAGATCACCCTGTGGCTCGCTACAGCCACCACGCCCCCTTGCTAAGACGTGAACGCGGTGATTATTTATTTAAAAACGAACTGGCCTTTGATGGAAGAGCTGTGGACCCATAACACCACAATTTGTTACTCACCTGACACGTCTGTAGAGGTGGAGTGTTAGAGCCAGTATTTTCATGAAGTCTTCAGTGATATTTTTAAGTGACAGGTCAAGTTCCTCCAGTTGTTCACAGCAGCAGCTGGCTGATTCTGACAAAAGAGAAATCACTTGAAATTCATTTCCCAGGGTGTACTAATGAAAGGTTAAATTAGATAAACTACTGCATTGTTGCCTGTTTATTTTTATAAGACACATTTCAAGCAACAATTTAAGTTCCCTAATTTGACATTTACATTCTTCTTTCTTTCTGCAGATTTTTTTTATACTGGCAAAACAATTCTGCTGTCCTTAGCACTGTTGTCTCAGAGAAACAGAGTCCTGTCCTTTGCTGTAATCCTGGCCCATATTTTCAATTTGTGTTTTCTACCTCTCAGATTAAAAAGTGGTGATCGGTGAAATTTGTCAAAGCGTTTTTCACAGTGAATGTGCAGTATTTGCCAGTGACCGTGTTATTTTCCTGGAAATTCACCTCATGGTCAGCTTAGACAAATCTTTTTTCCAAGCGGCCCATGATGCTTTGCAAGGCCAGTGTGACATCACAGAGCTGTACATGGTTCAGGTTGCCTCCATACTTCCTCGTGCTTCCAGGAGGCTCTCAAATCCTTAACCATCAATAGTCATGTACTGAGATAAGCCAAGCAAATGAGGATACACACATTCAACAAGTTATTGTGCAAAAGTGTTCAGTTCTTTTATTAAAGTCCAAGCAAAAGTGCAAAAGGTGCAGTGGAAAAATTATCTTTGATAAATAAATAAATAAGTGTCCAGTGGAGGTTAAAAACAATAAATAATTCCAGTAAATCCAAGGTTAAAATCACAGCAGGATCCTCATCTAAAAACAGACACAAATCCAAATGACTACTTGTAAAATCTGGTGTCTACTCAGCTAATCTCATCAGGGGCTTGCAGTCTTCCCTTAAACATTGGTTTGGGGTCCTACCGGCAGTCCCTCAGCAGTTATAGGACACTCCTCCGGACTCCATGCATGTCTCCCATACACAGGCTGTTGGTGTCTATCTGGGAGACACCACACAACAGTGCCGAACTACTCCTCTGCATTGGTCTAAGGAGGTCTCTTCTCCAATCCCACAATCAAGATCAGGCCTGCTACTCACTTCCATGCTGTTTACTCCTGACTACCTGACTCCTTTCCAGATAACACAGGTTCTTCATTGCCCTTCGTCTTTTCCTTCGTTGTGTAACCTCTGTACTTTCTTCTGTTCTTTTCTTTAACCCTCTTAATCTTTTCTTTTGTTGTTTTTGATCTTTCTTTTTTCCTGTGGTTTCTTGTTATCTCTGTTCAGATCCCCTTCTCTGCCTTGTAGGCTTCCTTTATACACCTGACTGATCTGATTGCATTTTCATGTGAGTGAGTTATCAGCCAAGCACCCCCATCAACCCAGAGAAGCACATCCTCCCACACACCCATACCCGTTTGGGACCTGAATGCTCTGAGATGCGATTATTTATTTAAAACTGCAGCTCGCCACTGACCTCTTATAACACGGCCATGTACAGGACTTTGATGCATGCATACTATTAAATTATTGTAATCAGGCATGCATGATGTCACAACCCGATCAGCCTTTCCCCCTGATTTCATTAAAAAGAAATGCTGTATTTTCACTTGAGGGGTACATTAGCTGATCATAATGAGAATATTATGAGTACTGCCACTGGATAACTGGTCAACAGTCAGTGCACATTTGTTCAGCACAAAAAACATAGGAAATATTTTTAAAATTATGAAAGTGTATAAAATTGTTTATATTCAGTACCTGGTTTTGATCATGCTTGTTTTTATCAGACAAAAACAAAACCAGATAGTAAACCATGTAGTGTAGTAAGTAAGCTTCTACTAACATTAAACTCGTATTATATTCAAACTCGTTAAATGTAAAGTTCTGTCTGATTGTGACACAAAACAAAACTCCATAGTAGCTCTTTAACCAGACCATAATTACTAAAACTGAAACTATCAGACATATAAAAATAAAATAGAAATGCCTTTGTGAAATAAAAACTAAATTAAAACTAAAAATATATGATGAAGGAAAACTAAAACTGAATTCAATTTCCAAATAAGATCAGAAAAAATATTGAAATAAAAACTAATGTAAAAAGGCAAAACTATAATAACCTTGCCTGTAAGCTGCCTGCTGAATGTGTTTTTGTCTTTATCTACGTTATAACTATTTAAGCACTCTGCATTTTTGTGTGTGTTTTGTTCTCCAAGTGCCACATACTTCATATTAGCAGATTCAAGACTAGTTAATGACTTGATGTTCTACTGCTGAGCTGCACAACACCGTCTGACTTCTCCATCACTTTTACCACTGCGGCTACTTGACCCGCCACACCATAACGTCATCTGCTGCTGAGATGCACACACAGCACTCACTCACAATGTGCCTTTGCTAATGGGAAGCTGAAATAAAATAAAAAATTATCCTCTTATAGAGGATAATAAAAAGCCATTGAAAGTGCTGCCTGGCTCCATAGTGACTTCTAAAAATAAAACACAAAGAGAAGTGCTGTGCAGTGGATATATAACACTGATCCGTGTGCACGTATGTTTGAACGCATAATTAGCCAAGTGCCTCAGCTACAATCTAAAACAAGCCTTAAAGGAGTCCTCACCCTCCCAGAGAAAGGAAAAACATGTCATTGTGTGATTAAACATTATTATTATTATTATTGTTATCATTATTATCATCATCATTATTGTTATTATTATTAATAATAAGTAACAAAAAATGAATCATTATTTAAAAGGTGTTTGTATCTTCTTGATTGAATTAAAAAGTGTGGAGTATCCACACAGATACATGGGAAACAAAAAAGACATTCCAGCTGTGCATGGAGCCTCGGCTTTAAACAATGGAATGAGCCAGCTCCACGTCGCCACTTTTGTGGAGTTCGGCGAATTACAAGAACATTGCTGTGATTTCACCTAATGCAGGATTCACTCATCACTACTGAATACCTTAAATTGGTCCTAAGTGAGTGTCCTCAGATAAACTGGCTACATAGCCATTGTGACTCTGACCCCAGTGACCCTGTGATACAATAAAAATGCTAAAGAATTAATGGACTGAATATGAATATTTTTTGGAAGTTTTTCTAGTAATGTATTTTCTCTGCAATTTTAACTTACTAGCTACGTTTAATCCAAACTAAGGTATGGTTTTTACAAATCGTCCAAACCCATCCTCTAATTAAATGGTGGGATTCCTCTGCCCACTTTTAGATTTGGGTTGACAGTCAGCACGTACGTTGACGAGCCTGTAGAACTCAGGTGAGCAGCACATTAAACCTTCACACAGTCAATGAGTCCATCTGGGATTTAACCCATGACGTAGGATTTTTGAGTAAGCAGTGCTAATCTTAAAAGTAAATAAACAAAGTACAGTAATCAAAGAAAAATGACAGAAAGTGAAAAAATATATAAATCAAGTATGGTTAAGAAGAAGATCCAACATGTTAAGAAAGGCAAAACTCAGAAGTCAGTCATTAGAGTCGCCACAACCACAAAACAACCAGAAACACAAGGGGCTTTCATAAAGGCATATAAGAACAATGCTGGAGAAGGGAAGGAATCTTCAGCTCACTCTTTTATTTGAAGGACGCCTCCCATTATGTGACTGTATCTCAATTATTATGTGCATGTGAAGACAGAGACAGGGAAGAACTGCATGAAAAGCCTACGACAAATGCTTCAGAGCCTTTCCTGTATGGACCTCGTGGTTCAGAAACAGTTTCATCCCAAGAACTATAAATACACTCAATCAGTCCATCGAGTGCTCATTGTAGAATTGTTTGTACTTATTAGTACAATCACCTCACTGTAAACTTGTGACACAGTTATAATATTGCACAACCTGTGCCACGTTATAAAGCGCTTATTAACATATGATGACGATATCATTTTTAAGATGAAATGCAGCAAAATATGTTTATTACATTATACAGATAAAATGTTAACATCATTTAAATAATCTCTATTGTTAATAATTAAACATGTGAGGACACTGTGTTGCAGCGGTAGCGTCGACCTGGTGCCCCGTTCACGAATTGTTCCTGCCTCACAGTGTATGCTTGCTGGGACTGGCATGACACTGGAAGGATAGATGGATGGAATAATTAGATAGATAGATAGATAGATAGATAGATAGATAGATAGATAGATAGATAGATAGATAGATAGATAGATAGATAGATAGATAGATAGATAGATAGATAGATAGATAGATAGATAGATACTTTATTAATCCCAAGGGGAAATTCACATACTCCAGCAGCAGCATACCGATAAAGAAACAGTATTAAAATAAAGAGTGATAACAATGCAGGTAAAACAGACAATAACTTTGTAAAATGTTAACGTTTACCCCCCCAGGTGGAATTGAAGAGTCGCATAGTGTGGTGGAGGAACGATCTCCTCAATCTGTCAGTGGAGCAGGACGGTGACAGCAGTCTGTCACTGAAGCTGCTCCACTGTCTGGAGATGATCCTGTTCAGTGGATTCTCCATAATTGAAAGGAGTCTGCTCAGCGCTCGTCGCTCTGCCACAGATGTCAAACTGTCCAGCTCCATGCCTACAATAGAGCCTGCCTTCCTCACCAGTTTGTCCAGGCGTGAGGCGTCCCTCTTCTTTATGCTGCCTCCCCAGCACATCACTGCGTAGAAGAGGGCGCTCACCACAACCGTCAGATAGAACATCTGCAACATCTCAATGCAGATGTTGAAGGACGCCAGCCTTCTATGGAAGTATAGCTGGCTCTGTCCTCTCTTGCAATGAACATCAGTATTGGCAGTCCAGTCCAATTTATCATCCAGCTGCACTCCCAGGAATTTATAGGTCTGCACCCTCTGCACACAGTCGCCTCTGATGATCATGGGGTCCATGAGGGGCCTGGTCCTCCTAAAATCCACCACCAGCTCCTTGGTTTTGCTGGTGTTCAGGTGTAGGTGGTTTGAGTCACACCATCTAACAAAGTCCTTGATTAGGTTCCTATACTCCTCCTCCTGCCCACTACTGATGCAGCCCATGATAGCAGTGTCATCAGCAAACTTTTGCACATGGCAGGACTCCGAGTTGTATTGGAAGTCCGATGTATATAGGCTGAACAGGACTGGAGAAAGTACAGTCCCCTGTGGCGCTCCTGTGTTGCTGACCACAATGTCAGACCTGCAGTTCCCGAGATGCACATACTGAGGTCTGTCTGTAAGATAGTCCATGATCCATGCCACCAGGTATGAATCTACTCCCATCTCTGTCAGCTTGTCCCTAAGGAGCAGAGGTTGGATGGTGTTGAAGGCGCTAATAGTCAATTAAACATGTGCTACAAAGATATTTCAATGTTCCTTAAAAGTTTTGAAGAATTTGCGTTCTAAGCTTACAGATGGCTTAATGTCTATTACAGAGCTGATTGTGTGGCGATTGGGTATTTGGAGAAAGAAAAGAAAGGACAGGAATTGGAGGTTAGTACGTTTGAAAGAGACAGTACTGCTACAATAAAGTATTTCTTCGAAGGTCGCACACGGCGCAGCAAGCATCTTGCGTGAGGCAGTCTCTGGACGGGGCGCCAGCTCGTCACTATCACTGCGCCACCGTGTTCCCATGTTTAATAACATACTTTAACTCCTATCATCATGAAAATGATATCAAGTATACATCTTAGTATTTTAATTATTCAGAGAGCTGTAATATTATGAATGTAATGGATTCTGTGTCCTGTTGGAGGAAGAGAAAGCATGTAGTGATTCACACACATAGAGCAAATAGAAAAACACATACAAAACAAAGCATTTAACATGCTACTTTAGTTACGATGGGAACTGAGAAACTAGTAAATTAAGCAATTTTAAGATGAAGTTTATGACATTCTACTTTAATGACAAAATAAACTACGTGATTAAAGTGGAAATTTCGAGATTAAAATCAACATTTCCACTTTATTCTCATAGTTTATTTTGTCATTAAAGTAGAATGTCATAAACTAAACTTCATCTTAAAATCAATGTTTAATTTACTAGATTTTCTCAAACCCTGTCATAAGTTAATGTAGAACATTAAATGCTTTGTGTTAAGTGTTTCCTGGCTCAGTTAATGGCTACGTGCTTCTTAAACTGACTTCATCTTGCACTGAGGAGGCGCAGGCAGCAATCGCTGCACAGAATACATTCACTTCATGATATTCCTGCTCTCTGAATATTTAGAATGCTACAATAAATACTTAATTTATGCATCTAGATTGTTTTGTGCGTACGCACATTTCTGCTTTTGTCCTTATGCCATGTTTTAGTGTGAATTCTATGCACGGCGTTATGCATGAGGCCCCAGCTCTTTATCTCTCCTGGTCTGAAGTAGCTGACAATTTTTTAGTGAGACTTCAACAGAGATTTTAACTTTCTATTGGGTTCTTCTTTTAAAAATGTAATGTTTAAGAATTTCTAACCTTATTCTCTGACCCCCCACATCAATAACAGGACATCAATCGATGCCCTTTTGATATCACTTGAGTTGGTCTCTTCTGTCTATAAAACTATTGAACCACCACAAGTATATCTGGGCTATGTTTATAACTACAGTGACCTCCATAAAGTGTGGGACAAAGACACATTCTCCTTGATTTCCTCCTCTGCTCCACAATTTAAATGATAAATCAAAAAAATCTAAATAATTAAAGTGAGCATGGGAAAAGTGCTATATAAATAAAATGTATTATTATTATGTATTGAAGTGCACATTGCAGACCTTCATTTAAGGGAATTTGCATACATTTTGGTCACAACATTTTTTCTACACTGTCCCCCTATGTCAAGGCACCATAACTTTTGGAACAGTTGGCATCACAGGTGTTTGTGTTTCCTCAGATGTGATTCATTGCTTCATACCTCAGCCTGCTCATACCCTTTGGATACTTTAGTTGCAATTGTTCAACATCAGGACAACAGTTGTGCAAATGAAAGTCAAAGAAGCCATTCTTCTTGTTTCGGCATTTTCCATATCTTCCTGTCCCCTACATCTTGTTCTGTTACACCTATCATCTGCATGTCCTCTCTCACCATATCTATAAACCTTCCCTTAGGCCTTCTAATTTTCCTCTTGCCTGGCAGCTCTATCCTTAACATCCTTTTCCCAATATACCCAGCATCTCTCCTCTGCACATGGCCAAACAATCTCACCTCTCTGACTTTGTCTCCAAACCGTCTAATGTCCTCATTTCTAATCCTGTCCATCCTCGTCACACCCAATGTAAATCTTAACATCTTTAACTCTGCCACCTCCAGCTCTATCCCCTGCTTTCTGGTCAGTGCCACCATCTCCAGCCCATATAACATAGCTGGTCTTACTACCGTACTGTAGACCTTCCCTTTCACTCTTGCTGATATCCGTCTGTCACAAATCACTCCTGATATTATTCTCCACCCATTCCACACTGCCTGCACTCTCTTTTTCACTTCTCTTCCACACTCCCAATTACTCTGTACTGTTGATCCCAAGTATTTAAATTCATCCACCTTCACAAACTCTACTCCCTGCATCCCCACCATTCCACTGACCTCCCCCTCATTCACACACATGTATTCTGTCTTGTTCCTACTGACCTTCATTCCTCTCCTCTGTAGAGCATATCTCCACCTCTCCAGGGTCTCCTCAACCTGCTCCCTACTATTGCTACAGATCACAATGTCATCAGCAAACATCACAGTCCACGGGGACTCCTGTCTAATCTCATCTGTCAACCTGTCCATCACCATTGCAAATAAGAAAGAGCTTAGAGCCGATCCCTGATGTAATCCCACCTCCACGTTGAATGCATCCGTCACTCCTACCGCAGACTTCACCACTGTCACACTTCCCTCGTACATATCCTGTACCACTCTTACATACTTCTCTGCCACTCTGACATCCTAATACAGTACCACAGCTCCTCTAGAGGCACCCTGACATATGCTTTCTCCAGGTCCACAAAGACATAATGCAACTCCTTCTGGCCTTCTCTAAACTTCTCCATCAACATCCATCAACATCCTCAGAGCAAACATTGCATCTGTGGTGCTCTTTCTTGGTATGAAACCATACTGCTGCTCACAAATCATCACCTCACTTCTTAACCGAACTTCCATTACTCTTTCCCATAACTTCATGCTGTGGCTCATCAATTTTATCCCCCTGTAGTTATTACAATCCTGCACATCCCCCTTATTCCTAAATATGTCATCTGGACCAATGGCCTTTCCATTCTTCATTCTCTCCATAGAAGTCCTTACTTCCTCCTTGCTAATCCATTGCACTTCCTGATTCACTATCTCCACATCATCCAACCTTCTCTCTCTCTCATTCTTTTCATTCATCAGCATTTCAAAGTACTCTTTCCATGTGCTCTCCTCGCTTATGAGTACGTTTCCATCTTTTTCCTTTTATCATCCTAACCTGCTGCACATCTTTCCCAGCTCGGTCCCTCTGTGTAGTCCATTGGTCCTTTTCTCCCTCCTTAGTGTCCAACCTCTCATACAACTCATATGCCTTTTCTTTAGCCTTCGCCACCCGTCTCTTCACCTTGCACCGTATCTCCTTGTACTCTTGTCTACTTTCTGCATCTTTCTGACTATCCTACTTCTTCTTTGCCATCCTCTTCCTCTGTATACTCTCTTGTACTTCCATATTCCACCACCAGGTTTCCTTTTTCATCTTCCTCTGTCCAGATTTCACAGCAAGCACCCTTATTGCTGTCATCCTTATTACATCTGCTGTAGTTTCCCAGCTGTCTGGTAATTCTTCATTGCCTTTCTCATCTTCTCCCTAAATTCAGCCTTGCATCCATCCATCCATCCATTGTCTCCCGCTTATCCGAGGTCAGGTCGCGGGGGCAGCAGCTTGAGCAGAGATCCCAGACTTCCCTCTCCCCGGCCACTTCTTCTAGCTCTTCCGGGAGAATCCCAAGGCGTTCCCAGGCCAGTCGAGAGACATAGTCCCTCCAGCGTGTCCTGGGTCTTCCCCGGGGCCTCCTCCCGGTTGGACGTGCCCGGAACACCTCACCAGGGAGGCGTCCAGGAGGCATCCTGATCAGATGCCCGAGCCACCTCATCTGACTCCTCTCGATGCGGAGGAGCAGCGGCTCTACTCTGAGCCCCTCCCGGATGACTGAGCTTCTCACCCTATCTTTAAGGGAAAGCCCAGACACCCTGCGGAGGAAACTCATTTCAGCCGCTTGTATTCGCGATCTCGTTCTTTCGGTCACTACCCATAGCTCATGACCATAGGTGAGGGTAGGAACATAGATCGACTGGTAAATTGAGAGCTTCGCCTTGCGGCTCAGCTCCTTTTTCACCACGACAGACCGATGCAATGCCCGCATTACTGCGGATGCCGCACCGATCCGCCTGTCGATCTCACGCTCCATTCTTCCCTCAATCGTGAACAAGACCCCGAGATACTTGAACTCCTCCACTTGGGGCAGGATCTCGCTACCAACCCTGAGAGGGCACTCCACCCTTTTCTGGCTGAGGACCATGGTCTCGGATTTGGAGGTGCTGATTCTCATCCCAGCCGCTTCACACTCGGCTGTGAACCGATCCAGAGAGAGCTGAAGACCACGGCCTGATGAAGCAAACAGGACAACATCATCTGCAAAAAGCAGTGACCCAATCCTGAGCCCACCAAACCGGACCCCCTCAACACCCTGGCTGCGCCTAGAAATTCTGTCCATAAAAGTTATGAACAGAATCGGTGACAAAGGGCAGCCCTGGTGGAGTCCAACTCTCACTGGAAACGGGTTCGACTTACTGCCGGCAATGCGGACCAAGCTCTGGCACCGATCGTACAGGGACTGAACAGCCCTTATCAGGGGGGCCGGTACCCCATACTCTCGGAGTACCCCCCACAGGATTCCCCGAGGGACACGGTCGAATGCCTTTTCTAAGTCCACAAAACACATGTAGACTGGTTGGGCAAACTCCCATGCACCCTCCAGGACCCTGCTAAGGGTATAGAGCTGGTCCACTGTTCCGCGACCAGGACGAAAACCACACTGTTCCTCCTGAATCCGAGGCTCGACTATCCGACGGACCCTCCTCTCCAGGACCCCTGAATAGACTTTTTCAGGGAGGCTGAGGAGTGTGATCCCTCTGTAGTTGGAACACACCCTCCGATCCCCCTTCTTAAAGAGGGGGACCACCACCCCGGTCTGCCAATCCAGAGGCACTGTCCCTGATGTCCATGCGATGTTGCAGAGGCGTGTCAGCCAAGACAGTCCTACAACATCCAGAGCCTTGAGGAACTCCGGGCGTATCTCATCCACCCCCGGGGCCCTGCCACCAAGGAGTTTTTTGACCACCTCGGTGACCTCAGTCCCAGAGATGGGGGAGCCCACCTCTGAGTCCCCAGGCTCTGCTTCCTCATTGGAAGGCATGTTAATGGGATTGAGGAGGTCTTCGAAGTATTCCCCCCACCGACCCACAACATCCCGAGTCGAGGTCAGCAGCGCACCATCCCCACCATATACAGTGTTGACACTGCACTGCTTCCCCTTCCTGAGACGCCGGATGGTGGACCAGAATCTCCTCGAAGCCGTCCGAAAGTCATTCTCCATGGCCTCCCCAAACTCCTCCCACGCCCGAGTTTTTGCCTCAGCAACCACCAAAGCCGCATTCCGCTTGGCCTGCCGGTACCTATCAGCTGCCTCCGGGGTCCCACAGGACAAAAGGGTCCTGTAGGACTCCTTCTTCAGCTTGACGGCATCCTTCACCACCGGTGTCCACCAGCGGGTTCGGGGATTGCCACCACGACAGGCACCGACCACCTTACGGCCACAGCTCCGGTCAGCTGCCTCAACAATAGAGGCACGGAACATGGCCCATTCGGACTCAATGTCCCCCACCTCCCTCGGGATGTGGTCGAAGTTCTGCCGGAGGTGGGAGTTGAAGCTACTTCTGACAGGGGGCTCTGCCAGACGTTCCCAGCAGACCCTCACAACACGTTTGGGCCTACCACGCCTGACCGGCATCCTCCCCCACCATCGAAGCCAACTCACCACCAGGTGGTGATCAGTTGACAGCTCCGCCCCTCTCTTCACCCGAGTGTCCAAGACATGTGGCCGCAAGTCCGACGACACGACCACAAAGTCGATCATCGAACTGAGGCCTAGGGTGTCCTGGTGCCAAGTGCACATATGAACACCCCTATGCTTGAACATGGTGTTCGTTATGGACAATCCGTGACGAGCACAGAAGTCCAATAACAAAACACCGCTCGGGTTCAGATCAGGGGGGCCATTCCTCCCAATCACGCCCTTCCAGGTCTCACTGTCATTGCCCACATGAGCATTGAAGTCTCCCAGCAGAACGAGGGAGTCCCCAGAAGGTATGCCCTCTAGCACACCCTCCAGGGACTCCAAAAAGGGTGGGTACTCCGAACTGCTGTTTGGTGCATACGCACAAACAACAGTTAGGACCCGTCCCCCCACCCGAAGGCGAAGGGAGGCTACCCTCTCGTCCACCGGGGTAAACCCCAATGTACAGGCTCCAAGTTGGGGGGCAATAAGTATACCCACACCTGCTCGCCGCCTCTCACCGGGGGCAACTCCAGAGTGGTAGAGAGTCCAGCCCCTCTCAAGGAGATTGGTTCCAGACTCCAAGCTGTGCGTCGGGGTGAGCCCGACTATATCTAGCCGGAACCTCTCAACTTCGCGCACTAGCTCAGGCTCCTTCCCCTTCAGAGAGGTGACATTCCACGTCCCAAGAGCCAGTTTCTGTAGCCGAGGATCGGACCGCCAAGGTCCCCGCCTTCGGCCACCACCCAACTCACACTGCACCCGACCTCCTTGGCCCCTCCCATAGGTGGTGAGCCCATGGGAAAGCCTTGCAGTCTTCCTTTTTTAACTTCCACCATTTGATCCTTGGCTCTGCCCTCACTCTTTTCCTCTTTTTGATCTCCAGCGTCATCCTACAGACCACCATCTTATGCTGCTTAACTACACTTTCCCCTGCCACCACTTTGCAGTCTTCAATTTCCTTCAGATTGCCTCTTCTGCATAGGATGTAATCTGCCTGTGGGTATCTTCCTCCACTCTTGTACATCACCCAATGTTCCTCACTCTTCTTAAAATACGTATTCACCACAGCCATATCTATCTTTTTTGCAAAATCCACTATCCTCTGACCTTCTTCATTCCTCTCCTTGACACCATACCTACCCATCACCTCTTCGTCTCCTCTGTTCCCTTCACCAACATGTCCATTGAAATCCACTCCAATCACCACTTTCTGTTCCTTGGGTACATTGATCATCTCTTCATCCAACTCACTCCAAAATCTTCTTCCTCATCCATTGCACACCCAACTTGTGGGGCATATGCACTAACATTCATCATCACACCTCCAATTTCCAGCTTCATAATCATCACTCTGTCTGACACTCTTTTCACCTCCAGAGCACTCTTGACATACTGGTCCTTCAGAATGCTTTAGAAGGGATTTTTTTTTGTTTTTTTTCACCCGCACAAGAACAAAAGTAGCCGGGTGTTTGGAGGTGTACTTGCAAAAGTTGCTTGTACTTGTACGTGTACTCCTTCTTATCTGTATTTGAATTAGCATCGAGGAGGTAAGGTAGAAAGCAGCAGTGACTGAAATCAGCATTTGTAAGCAAATAACCATTATGAAACAGCGACTCCATAGTTTAAATGAAAATTAAAAAAGGCCATGGCTGACTTCAAAGCAGTAAGGGGGAAGGCTCAATGGTGCACAGGTCAGCGGCCAGCGTTAAGATGCCAATCAGGCACAAGGGGCTGCAGGAGCAGATAAGGCAGTAAAGTTTTATTTATTTGTTTATTTTAGATTGAACAGTTCTTAGCGGTCCTGAGGTAAAACAGTTAAGTCGATGACTGTGGAAGGGTTCATTAACTCTTTTAGGGCTAATGTTGACTTTTGTCAAAATTCAGGGGTAGAGGATGGTAATCAGCTGTAAACTATGAAAAAACTCACCTTTACATTTTAGCTCAACTCTCTTTGCTAGAAGGAGAGTTACTGTACGTAGCTTTGCTGATTTAACCTCGATTCCCTACGCGGGCAGGAGTAGCGAAGAGCAAACAACCTCTAAAATGGCATCAACATCTGGCGAGAGTCCAAAGCGAATGTGCAAAGCAAAATACTCCGTGAACATTTTACATAATTTTGTTGAATAGGACTCTTACTTGTCAGACTCTAAGTTTGATGCAAGTGATCTGGAGGTGGATATCAAAAATGAAAGTGAGGTGCTGGCATCTTCTGATCGGTCCCCTACAGCAGCAATCTACCTGGGAGGACTACCTCTTATGATGACAAGAGGTACAAACTAGATTGTGTCACATTGAGACCACTACCGTAGCCCTGCTGCTGTAATGGTAAACATGTGCCAACAACAGCACATAGCAACAGATGTTTTATGTTGATTTATGTGTGAAACCATTGTGTGCTTTTTTGGAAAAATAATTCAGCCCTCAAAGAGTTAATACAGGGAAATACAAACAGTGCGAGTGGAGAGCTTATAAGTAAGAGGAGCACAAAGTTAGAAGAAGAGACAGAGAAAAGTAAAGTTAACCTCATAGATGGACAAATAGCAGGCAGCTGAGAGGGAGAACAGCACAGGAGCTTAAGGGGACAGAAGGTGTAAAATAGCTGTAGCAGATCTTAGTGTTACCATTTAAGTTAAATCATTTAATTTTAAGAAAAACGAAGATAAGGCAGTTTTACTAATCCTAAATCAAATTTTAATAATGAAGCCATTACAATCCGTTTTTAGACTGCTTTACATTGACAACAGGAAGATATGAACTTATGTTAAAGGCCTGTATGTGTGAACCTGTTTCTTGTGTCAGCTGCCCAATTACACGTATCAGCAAAATGTTTGAGCAGGACCCACGGCCCTTCTGGCCTCCCGTGTCGGAAGAGGAGTCCCCATCTGTTTTTAATGGAGCTGAAAGAAAGATCCCAGTTTTCATGGAGTGGCGAAGAGTGCTTAACTCAGAGTCCTTAGCTCAGCTGAAAATACATAATTGTACTTGATTGTTTAAAATGGGAGGTATTTGATAGAAAAGGGTTTGTTTTAGATATACTTTTTATACAAATTATAAAGCAAAGGATAGTGATTTAAAAGGGAACTGCTGTATACCTCTGTGTGATTTTTAAAAGGCTTATATCGAACTACTTGTCTTGTGCTTTACACGTGATCCTTAAAAAGCACCACCCATCATGGAAAGAGGGGCTGAGCGCTCACGAGCCTACACACAGCAGGGGCGGTGGCTCGAAAGCTTGCACACAGATGTATGCAGGCGAGTGTGCGCTCCACGCAGTAGCAGGGGTGGGCACACGCAGAGCCTGTCACTTCATGTCTGTGAGATGAAAGAATCACAGCTAAGACTGCAAAAGGGCCTTTCTGTGAGCTGGATCTATAAGTGTACTTAGATAGAAAAGGTTAGATAGATTAGTTAGCAAAGGTGAGATAGATACTTTAATCTCATGATAATATTAAAATAATAGATAGAGCCGAAGAAGATGAACTGCTGTTTTATACACAACTTTCAGAAGGGAGGGGACTTATTTGAACGTGTTCCTTTCACCTGTCACAGGCAGGCCATTCATGCTGGGACATGTCGATCGAGCCTCAGATTCATGGCCAGTTCATTCTTTTGATCTAAAGGAACCTGTCTGGACATGTCCTCGGGAGAAGGGTCAGGGAGGTGGGGGGCCAACCAACAAACAGGTGTTGACAGGCTGGAGGACCGACACCCGTCAAACTGCTCTTGACACAATGCCTAGCCAATCAGGAGGGTGGGGCTGGGGGTGGGACCGACCTCCATCAAAACTGCTCTTGACACAAAAGATGTCCAATCAGGTGGAGGGGTGGGAGTCTGGGTGGTACCGACATCCATCAAACTGCTCTTGACACAAAGGATGGCCAATCAGGTGGAGGGGGTGGGATTAAGGTGGGATTAGATAGATAGATAGATAGATAGATAGATAGATAGATAGATAGATAGATAGATAGATAGATAGATAGATAGATACTTTATTAATCCCAGGGGGAAATTCACATTAGGATGGGGACAGATTGTAATTCACCAATCAACAGACAGGGGGGACAGGGCCATCATTTAAATCCACCAATCAGAGGAAAGGGGGCTGGTTCAACAAGTCATCAGTCATCTTTGATTGACAGTTTGACAGAAGGTGTCTGACATATTACTACTGAACATCACCCAATATTAGTAATCAGTATGTAAAGTAAGGCATTCTTGGTTGATAAATGGCCTATATCCAAAGACAAGGCTTTGTATGTTTGAATATATTCATAGAGACTAAAGTAATATTTACATTTGAGACATATTTAAAACATTGCATGTTATTTGTGCTGATAATAAGTAAGTCTCGTGAAGTGCTGAGAGAGTGACAGGTTGTGTTATTCCTGAAGCACTTGTGTGGTTTAAAGTGCTAGAGATTAATCAGCGTGTGTGTGTCATTCATGGGGCACTGTTGAGTTTCTGTGTGTGTGCGTAAATCTATGTATGTGTGTGTTAATCTTAAGGTGCAACGGTAGACCAACCCGGCAACAAATCTGATGAGTACACTTATCTCTGAAGAAAATCGGTAAAGGGTAAGTAGAGGGAAATACCACAATAATACAGTAAGTTTCACACAAACATTAAGAAGAATACTGTTAACAATCAGATGGTGGTGCATCTCAAATAATGATGAATGATCATTAAGGTTCAGGGTTGAGGGCTCACTACAGTTTAATAAGCAGCTGCCAGCCATCCTGTCTCCTGAGCGGGCTAATACACCTACGAAGCTCTCTGTCCCACCCAGATGTGTCGTAGATATCACTTGAGAGATGGTCAGCTTGTATTTAATGCTCTGAACCCCTCCAAGGCCACCACGGCCTTCTACTCATTCTGAATCCTACCATATCATCACAGCTTTCCACCTGGAGTTTATACCAACAGACGAGTGTCAAGAAGAGTCAGAAATTCAGGCCTTTTTTTTTCATCATTTGTTCTAATTTTCAAAATTGGAAAGGCATAATGAGGATTTCAGCAGTATTATTCCAAAATTGCAATACTTTTTTCTATGCCAAAACCAAATCATTTCTAGATGTAAACCCCCAACATCCATCCATCCATCTATTATCCAACCCGCTATATCCTAACACAGGGTCATGGGGGTCTGCTGAAGCCATTCCCAGCCAGCACAGGGCACAAGGCAGGAAACAAACCCCTGGCAGGGCACCAGCCCACCACAGGGCACACACACACGCACACAACAAGCACACACTAGGGACAATTTAGAATCACCAGTCCACCTAACCTGCATGTCTTTGGACTGTGGGAGGAAACCGGAGTATCCGGAGGAAACCCAGACAGACACGGGGAGAACATGCAAACTCCACACAGGGAGGACCCGGGAAGTGAACCCAGGTCTCCTTACTGCGAGGCAGCAGCACTACTACTGGGTCACCATGCCACCTAAACCCCCAACAGGTTAATAAAAAATATTTGATGGGCATTTTATAGAAAAGTTAGAATGGTGACTTCAGAACCAGTTTTATAAATGGTGTTAACTCAGATTTCTATATGAAAGTGCTGGTGTTCTGTTTGGCTCAGGCTGTGCTGTCATGTCATTCAGTTACTTTTCTGTCTTTGTCAGTGGAACCCACACTTTCTTCCTGCTTCACTGCTTCACTAAATGTCTTGTATCATTCACTGTGAGAAGATCACTCCATTAAGCACCAAAGCCAGAATGAGATACTTCATTTTGTGAGTGTACATCTTTTGTTTAGGATGGCTGAACTATCACAGGAGGGAGGTATGGTGTGTCAATGGACAAACCACTTCAAATATAGTCAAAGGTTTACTGTTTGCTCCAAATTCTGAGTGTGTGTGTGGTGATGGAAATGTAACAACAACAACATTTATTTCTATAGCACATTTTCATACAAATAATGTAGCTCGAAGTGCTTTACATGATGAAGAAAAGAGAAATAAAAGACAAAGTAAGAATTAAAATCAGACACTAATTAACATAGAATAAGAGTAAGGTTTGATGGCCAGGGAGGACAGAAAAAACAAAAAAAAAAAAAACTCCAGATGGCTGGAGAAAAAAAATAAAATCTGCAGGGGTACCAGACCATGAGACCACCCGTACTGTAGGTACAGTAAGTATGAGACATCAAATAATTAAAGATGTTGCTGTCAATGAGTTTGTTTTGTGAGAACATCAGAAGGGTTTGGATGAGAACAGGCCGTTCGGCTCAAGAAAGCTCACCAGTCTTGTCCACTTAACTTCTCCAAAATAACATCAAGTCAAGTTTTGAAAATCCCAAGTCCTCCACTCTACATTGAGGAACTGAGTCACATTTAATGCTCAGCTTACCTGTTAAGATGGATTGCTTGCTGATTGCCTTCATTCAACATGAGAAAACATTTGAAATAAAATGATATAAAATAAACACAGTTGGATTAGTGCAGCTTCACTGTTCTTTTGAATCCTTGTTTGCAGCTTTGTTTTTTAACTTTTAATTATTAATTGGTAAATTTCTAAATACACTTTCAAAAAAAAATGAGTGCAGGTGTTATTTATAATAAGAAATTGCCACTGAGGCAGTGTGTTCTAAAAACTTAAAAAAAAGAGAGGTGGGCAGAGACACAACTGCCACTCTTAATAAGCAGCCTCTGGGGTGCTGGGGAGGAGGGACTTTTGAAAAAGAAGGTGCAAGTAAAAGAAGAGTGTGTTTAACTCGTGATGTGGGATGGTTTTTGAGTTTCAGTGGCTTTGAAAACCCTTGAGGATGTTCCGTGGGAGGATTTAACAGACTTAGGACTGCTTTTGAAGGCCATTGAGCATCGTTTCAGGAGGACAGAAACCATATTAGGGCTGCAAAGACAACTGCACGAACAAACTCGGAGGTCTGGAGAACGTCTAGGAATGTTTGCCGCGGAAGTGTAGGGACTGGTGGGATGAGCCTATGCACATTTCCCCCATGGAGTTCAGGACGAGTTGGCACTTGACACATTTCTCCGCGGACTTGAACCTAAAGCGCTGTGCCACCATGCTCAACTTGCCCGACCAGCAACTCTAAAAGAGGCGCTCGAGCGGGGTGTAGAGTTTGAATTAGTATGTGAGGGGGAATCGGCTTATACGGAGGGTCGGGAGAGGGAGCTGGAAAGGATGTGCTGCCAGCCACCGCGCGACCATGTGTTGTGTCACCCCCTACTTGCTGGCGCTGTGGCCAACCTGGGCATCTTCGTCGATTTTGTCCTTTCCGTCCAGCAACTATTCTGAGCTCCAGAGAAATGCCAGGAGACGGCCAGGGTTTGGAGTAAGCGGGACATTTCCAGACCCTTTAGTAGTCCCGCTGCAACCAACAACAAATGCAGGCTGGGATGAGCTAGGCTGTGGAGATTATTGTCATTTGCCTATTCGAATTTGGGACACGGATGTGAAGGCTTTAATAGATACCGGGGGTACGTCTACTATAGTGCGACGCGATCTGCTACCTAAAAACTGCTCCCTACAAGCCATTCCTGGCCAATTCCTTACCGCCACGGGTGAGCATGCTATGATGGAGGGCCGGACCACCGCTCTTCCAAGAATAGGAGGACATGTTTGGACATTCCCTGTTTGGCTGGCAAAAATTAGAGACTCTTGCATCTTGGGTGTAGACTTTTTGACTAAGACCCAGGCTCAGATTGACTTTGGCCACAGGACCCTGTTGATACCTGGCAGTGCACCCTGTCAAATGATGGGCTGTCAGTTTCAGTTGGGATCACCTCCCCACTCTGTCCATCAACTGAGAGCCTCCCCCACCCCTGCAAGCAATAACGGTGGGTGATGGAATGATACTCTGGAAGGCCTCTGGGAAAGAAGCTGCCAGGGATTAAAGGAACTTCAGCAATGACTTAAGGATGTATTGGAGGAATTCGGAGACTGTTTCACCACCTCTTCTAAGGACATTGGCCGAACTCACCTCATCCATCATCACATCGACACAGGAGATGCGCACCCGATCAAACAACATCCGCAGCGCATTCCCCTGGCACGACAGATCGAGGCAGATCGGTTGGTACTCGAGATGTTGAGTTCTGGAATTATTGAGCCATCAGATTCTCCTTGGTGCTCCCCTGTTGTTTTGGTTAAAAAGAAATCAGGAGAATGGTGTTTTTGTGTTGATTACCGCTGGTTGAATGCAGTTACGTGAAAAGATTTGTATCTGCTTTCTAGAATCGACGAGGTCCTTGATCTGATGTTGGGTCACGTTGGTTCTTCACATTAGATTTAAGAAGTGGCTACTGGCAGGTGGAGTTGGCTCTGGAAGACAAGGAAAAAACTGCATTTTCGACCGGGGCAGGTTTTGGCAATTCCGAGTGCTCCCCTTCAGATTGTGCAATGCGCTGGCAACTTTTGAACGGCTAATGGACCGTGTCCTCTCAGGCATCCCTCGTCCCAGATGCCTGGTATATTTGGACAATGTGATGGCACATGGACCCACGTTTGAAGCTACTTTGCACTCCCTTAGAACCATACTAGCGAAATTGCGGGAAACAGGACTTAAGCTACACCCTGATAAGTGCCAATTGCTGCGCCGAGAAGTCACCTACTTGGGACACCGAGTAAGTGAAAGGGGGGTGGCCACAGAAGACAGCAAAAGTCAAGCGATCTGTGACTGGCCAAATTCAGTTAATGTACGGCAAATCCGTGGATTCCTTGGATTGGCATCCTACTACCAGCGTTTTGTTCCTGGGTTCGCTACGGTGGCTTCACCCCTTCACTGGCTAACAAAGAAAGGTCAGTATTTCTGCTGGGGAGCAGAAGAACAGTCCATTTTCCAAACCCTGAAGGATACCTTATGACAGGCTCCCATGTTGGCCCCACCTGACCCTGCCCTGCCTTTTGTTTTAGACATGGATGCCAACACTGTAGGCCTATGGGCCGTCCTGTCACAACCATACTTCCAGGGATAACGAGTAGTTGCTTATTTCAGCAGAGCCCTAAGCAGAGAAGAAGGAAACTACTGCATCATGTGGAGAGAGCTCCTGGCAGTAGTGGAAGCAATCCGCCATTTTCAACACTACTTACAACACTATTTACACATTGCAGCGACCACAGCATCCTTACAATGGCTGATGTCTTTTAGGGATCCAGAGGGGCAAGTGGTAAGGTGGCTGGAATGGCTACAGTCGTTTCAGTTTGAAATCCAACATCGCCGGGGGGGTCAACATCACAACACAGATGCGCTATCCCGCAGGCCGTGTGCTGAGACGAACTGTGACTACTGCCACCGTCAGGAAGACCGAGAGCGAACAAGGGAGGTGAGACTCATTTACTCCATGTTAGCGCTGTCTAAGGGGCAGTGCGATTGGGGGTTTTGGCAGAACCAGGATCCAGAGATAAAGAAAGTGAGAGCCTGGGTGAAATACAATCACCGACCTAGTTGGGAGGACGTAGTCCCAGAGGGTATGACTGTTAAGGGTCTCTGGGCTCAGTGGGACAATTTGGCCATTCGGGATGGGGTGCTGATGAGAAGATAGTGAGTCCCTTCCGCTGGAGAGGTCACTTGGCCGGTGATAGTGCCAAAGGGGAAACAGGATGATGTTCTTAAGTCGGAGCATGGGGGTGTGAGGTCTGGCCACTTTGGGGTCAGTAAGACGCTGAAGCAGCTCCGACAGATATTTTACTGGGGACAGTGCTGACAAGATGTTGAAGATCATTGCCGCCATTGCAATATGTGCACTGTGCGAAAAGGATTAGTGGCTCCTCTTCAACAATATAAAGTTGGTCTGCCTATGGAGCGGGTTGGGATAGACATATTGGGGCCTTTTCCTCATTCTCATCAGGGGATAAGGTACATCCTTGTTTGGGTAGACTATTTCTCCAAGTGGCCGGAGGCGTACCCTATTCCTAGCCAAGATACGGAAACCGTGGCTACTGCCCTGGTTGAGGGCATGTTTAGTAGGTTTGGCATACCGCTAGAACTCCATTCAGACCAGGGACGTAATTTTGAAAGTAAAGTTTTTCATCATGTGTGCGATCTCCTACACATTCGAAAAATGCGTACCACTCCGCTTCACCCCCAGAGCGATTCATCCGTACCTTGTTGGCTCAGTTGGCTATGGTGGTAAACAAGGACCAACGTGACTGGGATCAGCAACTGCCTTTGGTTCTCCTGGCATGCCAGACAGCAGTGCAGGAGTCTACGTAATGCACCCCTGCCATGTTAATGCTGGGCCGAGAATTGAGAACCCGGTCTCTCTTGAATATGGTTTGCCACTGGAAAGGGGAGAACAGCAGTCTGGACCAGATTATGCCCGTTGTCTTCAGGACCAAATCGACAGGGCTCACGTGTTTGCACGGGAGCATCTACACAAGGCTGGCCTTACCTAAAAGCGGCATTATGACATCAGAGCCAGGAAACACCCGTACAGTCCCCGATGGAAGAAAGGTCGCTCCCCCAAACTTGACAGTGCGTGGGTGGGTCCTTGCCAAGTGCTCGAAAGCGTGGGCGAAGTGGTGTACTGGGTGCAGATGCCACCAAGGGGACGTCGGGTGTTTCTGCCTCAGGATCGGTTGGTGCCTTACCGGGGAACGTTTGGTGTTGATGAAAGGATTGAGGTGCCAGCCGACCGGGATGTAAATCAAGAACAGCCTGATTTGGCGCTGGAGACGGTAGGAAGAGAAACGCCTTCTACAGACGACGTCACGTGCCCTGAGCGGCCTAGACGAGTCATCCAATTACCAGCTCGTTATCAACATTTTGAAGTGTCCTCGGGGGCGAGGGGCGAGGGAATGGGGGTTAGTGTAACGATCTGGGAAAGAAATTGACACTGAGGCAGTGTGTTCTAAAATGTTAAAAAAAGAGGGGCAGGCAGAGACACAACTGCCACTCTTAATAAGCAGCCTTCGGGGTGCTGGGGAGGACGGACTTTTGAAAAAGGAGCTGCAGGTAAAAGAAGAGAAGTGTTTAACTCTTGGTGTGGGATATTTTTTTGAGTTTCATTGTGCTTATATTTGTCCTGACTACGTTGTATTTCGGCTTGTGAAGTCAGAAGAAAATAAATAAAACCATTGATTGGTTTTTTTGGACAATTACCACCACTTGCTTGCAAGATTTATTTGCCCGCCTGGGAAGGGATATTACAACATTTACTGTGGATTCCAAAACAAAAATGTAAAAACAAAAACAACTTCTCTTCCTCTTCTTTCGACCAGCTGCAAGACGGTTCACGAAGGACAGGCTGAAATATTAATCAGCACCTGCTCAGGTGCAGTCCACCCTGTTTAAACATTCCTGCACTCGCTTGCACGCGCATGCGCATACCCGTCTGTCTTGGTGACGTGAAGGCTACTTGTTCGAGTAGCATCCACTTGCAGAGCCACAGCACCATACGTCACCGCAGTTTCAGACCCGCAGTTGTAGACCCGCAGTTTTAGTCCCGGAAGTGCGGTCACCTTCGTTTCAGGACTGACTTCGTAAAATTACTTTTGGAAGGTTTCGGCAAAGCCCGGAAAGTAATGTCGGGTCAATGACCCGTTTAGAAACCAAATAATACGCATCATTGTGAAGTTCAGAGGGTTTCTGCCATCACGTCGTGACATACATCAAACTAAACAATACGGATCGTTTCTGTGAAATACATTATTAACATTTACGTTGTGTTCGGGTCTGTGGGAACCATTTAACATGTCGAAAAAATTAAAATCATCAAAATCTGTACATTCATGAAACGAACTATACAATATAATTATAATGTTCACACCATGTTAGAGTTTAGTAAAACGTTAATAATAAAAGTGATTACGTTTTTTAAAATGTACTTTGCATGTGTGCAATATTGTTCTAAACCAATTTAGAATAAATATTTAAGCCAATCTAATATTTTTAAACATGTATGTGAAGAAAACAGCAATACATATTCTACACTGAATTATGCAATATATTAATTGCCTTATATAGAACTGCTCTAGTTTTTGTCACTTATTATTATAAACAATGGGCCATCAAAAGAAAAAAAATAAAAATACTAATTAGAACACAATTTACAGTATTTATATAGCACAATGCCCAAAATTCAAAAAGAACAACAGGACCTATATAACATTGGCTACAAATAATATCTTCGCTAAATAAAGATGAATACAGGATATACAAAACATTCAAATAGAATAAAAGACAATAATGAAGACTAAAATACAACATCTAATACTTCAAAAAAATCTTGAGCCAATAACATAAATTGTGATAAAAATTCAAACCCTGAGTACCTGGACAGACAGAGGGGTAAACTGAAAGAAGGGGCAGAATGTCAGGTCTGTTTAATGTCCTCCTAAACTAATGAATGGAGTCAGCTGATGTCATTAATGTCGGGAGGTCATTCCACAGTCAGGGCGCTATATACAGCTGAAGGCCCTGCTGTCAACCACAGAGTGCAGGTTAGTGGGGGGCACAGAATCAGAGGACCTTAGTGGCAGGTCAAGAACAGAAGTTGATATTCAGTCCTGTAAGACACAGGGAGCAGTGAAGGTGCAGCAGGATGGCTGGGATGTGCTCGCTGTTGTTGGTCCGTGTCACGACTCTTGCAGTTGAGTTTTGAATCAGCTGGAGCTGTGATATAAGATTATATTATTATAAAATTAAGATAACTTAATTATTATAAATTAAGGCATAAGGGTTGCCCTGGACATGATATAAGCTACATAGGGTCTGACAATGGGTCCAAGGATTTCATTCCGATACCTAATGGCAGTCAAGGTGCTGCTGTCTAGCCTGTAGAGGTCTGTGTGTCCCTCCATGGATATGCCTCCCCAGACCATCACTGTCCCACCACCAAACCGGTCATGCTGAACGATGTTACAGGCAGCATAACGTTCTCCATGGCTTCTCCAGACCATTTCACATCTGTCACATGTGCTTAGGGTGAACCTGCTTTCAACTGTGAAAAGCACAGGGTGCCCACCAGTGGTGGACCTGCCAATTCTGGTGTTCTATGGCAAATGCCAATCAAGCTCCACAGGGCCCACTAAAGGATGTCAGGCCCTCAGGCCCCCCTCATGAAGTCTGTTTCTTTTTGTCCGAGGTCAGAGACATTCACACCAGTGGCCTGCTTGCTGGAGGTCATTTTGTATGTTCTGGCACAGCTCATCCTGTTCCTCCAGACCTGCTGATGGGTTAAGGACCTTCTCTGGCCCTGTCCAGCTCTCCTAGAGTAACTGCCTGTCTCTTGGAATCTCCTCAATACCCTTGAGACTGTGCTGGGAGACACAGCAAACCTTCTGGCAATGGCACCTATTGATGTTCTATCCTGGAGAAATTGGACTACCTATATAACCTCTGTAGGTCCAGGTATCGCCTCAGTAGTGACACTGACCGTAGCCAAATGCAAAACGAGTGACAAAACAGATGAGGAGGGAAAAATGTCCGTGGGCTCCCTCCACCTGTTAAACCATTCATTCCTGTTTTGGTGGTCGTCTCATTGTTGCCCCTCTAGTGCACCAAAGCAGCTGAAACTGATGAACAAGCCCCTCTGCTACTTCACTGACCAGATCAATAGCCCTCATGTTTCATTGACTTGATGATATACTCTCATTACAAAGTGTTCCTTTATTTTTTGAACAGTATATTTTAATGTAATATTGTGGTTTTAGAAGTCACTACACAAATTACTGAAATACACTCAATGATAGTTTTAGATATCATCTCACACTTCACAGATGCAGTAGTTTACAAACATCGTATTTTAATTTTTCTTTGAGAAGCATGAAAAATAATTGAGTTGAATCTCAATTTATGATTACATTTTTGCTACGAATGTACTATTGAGGGACTTTTGTTTTTAAATCAGATGGTCGCTTTATTTTAAAAAGCAATGTATAAAAATAAAAAAATAACCTGTTTACTCTTTACTCTCAGATCACATTCTGTGTGTTTATCAAGCAGAACTGAATATTTTCATTTTCTACACAATACTGTAATAACTGTACAGTTCACACAGTGAGACACACAAACACACTCACTATACACACACACTACTGGTGCCGTCATTGGTTCCCCTGTGGATTGGACTGTTGAATCGACACAATGGCTGTGCATGCTGGGGTCTTTGGCACATGTCGTCCCAGTAGCATGTGAGGTGTCACCAGTGGTGTACTCTGCTCCTCAAGAAGGCTCTGTCTCCTTCTCCCTGTTCCAGTCTCAGTTCAAGGTTGTCGAGATGACAAAAGTATTTTTTTCTGAGATGTTCAATATGTTGAAAAAATTGCGTGTGGCCAGCATCCAGCGTGATGTTTTGTCTAAATTCTCCACTCCTCTTTTTGTAGCATTATAGTCCATTATCCTTTCTGGCCATGGAATCTCCTATCCCAGTGCAGATCACATTGTTCACCAAGGATGTGTCATTTGTTTAGACAAAAATTTAAGGTCTTCACCGGCCTATTCCGTGTGGCCAGCAGTTGAGATGGGAGCTCTGGCTTATTTTTCCTTATTGTGCTAAGCATTGTTACCTTCCTCTTGAGGAGCTGCTGTCCCAGTTTGTGTAAAAGTTATTGCATATGGCATTGTGGCCATGCAGCTTATGTCATGTCCAGGGTAACCCTCACGCCTTAATTTCTCACAGCAGTTCCTCCATCTGACTTTCCTTTGTTAATGAAATGACATCGCAGTTTAGCTTCTTTTGCTTTATACGTGCCTCAGTTTTGCTTCTGGTTAAGTAGGGACATTTATTTACTGCTCAAGACTTAGACTGTTAACCTTAACTAGCTTTTCAATGCATCTTGAGATACTTTTCCTTCTGTATTAATAATAAAGCCAAAAACAGGCCTTATATGTGTATATGTGAGGGTAAAATATTCATGTCGAGTAGTGTGTAGTTGAGTTTTTTAATAAAGTTTTGTCTTTCAAGACAAAATTGTTGTCACTTTTCCTGCATTGTAATAAAAGCGTTGGTGCTGATCACATATGGGTGGGTGTAGGTGTTTGTGTGGATGAGGTAAGAGGTAGAGGTGTGTGATGTGAGACACACCACTAATAGTAATAGGACCCTTAGGAGTGTAATAGGATCTCTCTAACGTCTTCTGGGTTTGTCACCATGGGTCAAATCTCTGTTCTACCTTCATGAACCTCTGTTCATGTGCTGCCTATGACGTTGATGCCATCCTATCCCAGCATTCCCCAGCAATCGTTCCTCTCATAAGAGAGTGCTTGTCTTCCTAAATGGTCTTTCTCCAACAAGGCCTCCATGTGGCTTGTCACCAATGTGGCTGCCCTGTGTCCTACATTTTAGATGGCGTCCCCGGAGCCCACACTGAACATGGTCACCCTACAGCCTACATCAACCATCGCCTACATGCTGCATTCTCTTGTTATCAGAAAGTTGGATTTAACATAAATACCTTTTGAAGTGGAAGCTTCCAGTAAGAAAGCTGAATTGTCTGGGATGAGAAATAATGTTGAACTATAATTTCTGTCCTTAATATAAAATAAAAAACTGCCTGATCAGACAAAAATTCATTTTTTTCAGTTATACTGCATTTTGGGGAAATACAAAACACTTTTAATAAATTTAGTGTGTACTTCAGGTTCATGAAAAATGTGATTTTTTTTTAATCTGGAATTCCACATTAACTAAGCAAAGTAGGGTGTGGGGTCATCACGATGGGAATTAAGGAAAGCCTCACAGCTGTAGGAAGGCTACAACTTCAAACACCTGTCAAAATAACTTCATCCCCTTGGCCCACTCTCAAAAGTGTTCTCATATTTAGTCAAGCAAGTAAAATATGTCTTTAACTGCACAGCCGCACTGTGGTAGAAGGGCAGATGCTATGGCTGTTAATTAGGAAGAAGAAATGACCGCTTCTGCCATATACAGTACGGACACCCTGTGTTTTAAGCACTCACAGCAAATGCCGTCATTAACTACACTGTTCTTCAGCCTGCTCAGAATGTTCAAGTAAACGTCACTCTTTCAAAACCCACTCAGATATAAATGTCCACATATCAGAAAAGATGAACACCAAACAGAAGAACCCTCCCAATAAACTAATGGACTTGATTATGGAGGATCCCTTTCATTCTCCTGCCTAGGACATTCAATTTAGATAAATATAAATGGACAATGTTCTTTATAAAGGTAACAAATAAAAAAGAAAATAAATAAAAATAATAATAAAAAAGAAAGTGTAAAGGGGAAAAAATATAAAAGGCATCAAAACTTCATTCCTTCCAACTTACTTGAAAGATTAATGAAGGTAAACTTAAGCAAACAAAGCCAGTGGACTTCACATCCCCTCCTCCTGCACAATCGTATGGTGGGCTCCTAACCTGCTCTTCACTGCACTCCTCATGTTGTGTGTTCCTTTGACTGGGATTGCCGCTCACAAACACTCCAGCTCTCCGTACTTGTAAGTTTAACATCATGTTTTATAGTTTATACTATGTCTGCTCACCAAGTAATGTACTCATCTTTAATTCATCTAACCCTAACCATAAAAAATAAGGCTGAGCTTTCAGACCAATCACAATCAATCAATTCATAAAAGCAATAAACACTATATTAATTACAACTAACTGACTGTATATTAACTTTAACATACTGTATAGAGATCACATAAACTCGTCCTTGAATAACCAGCATTTTATAAGTGTTTTTAGTCATAGTGATGATGGACACAGCTGCCCTCATCCCAGTAGTTATCAAACACCTTTACTATTGAAAGACACTATATGAAGATAAACATTTTCTAGCAATTCTAAAGTCATCAAGGTAGTTCAAAACCATACCTGGTTCTCCAGTCTTCACAGAGATGATTTCACTAGGAGGTCCCATTCCGGCCTCACAGACGGCTGCATATCTCACGTCATACTGTGTAGACCTCTGAAGACCTTCCAGAGTGCAACATTTCTCTGTGTCTCTCGTCACCTGTGACCTCCACTGTCTCTCAGTGTGTTTTCTGAACTGCACCAGGTACTTTATTGTCTCATTTGATCCATGAGGCGGGAGGGAGAGCTCTATTTCTGCTGATTGACTCGATGTTTTTAATACTTTAGGAACATCTGGAGTTGAAGGGGGCTCAAAGTCTGAACTACGCAGCTCCCCTTTACAATACAAGAGAACTGAACTGCTTTCTTGTGTCTCAACAGGCCTGCTAGTAACCACAAACTTGATGGATTCATTCTGTTGGTTGTTACTTGCAAAATCAAGAAACAGTTGTCTTCTCAGTCGTATTTTGTCACAGTCTGCCTGTGAATGTACCCACTCGTCATTGTTCTTCATATCAGTAATTCTAATACTATTTTGATCTTCAGATATAAAATAATTTTCCATTGTGTTTAAACTTTTGCTTTTTTTGCTTAACAAGTTCAAATTGAAGTTCACAATGTAGTTAATGTTTGGCTTAAAAATCAAAGGCTCTATTGTATCAAACCTTCCAGTTAGAAGTGATACATTGCTGTCTTCCATACCCTTAATCACGGCCTCAATCACCCTAATCTCGGTCTGCAGTGAGCACAGCCAGCCCTCTAACTTGTGCTGACTGAATGGTGATGTCCGGTGTGCCTCAAGGATGTCACCAAGTGCAGTTGCATTTGTTGTTCCTCCCCGAACTGATGGCAAAATCTGAGCAAACCTCTTTTGAAAGTACAGCTTGTACCTCTCAATCAGAGTTTTGAATTTACTGATTTTCTTTTCTATGTTGTAGAAGATCTTGACTGTGGGATCTGTTAAAAGATAATCACACATCACCATTGCCTCTAGTAAAGAGTCCAGCACACGCTCTGCCTGGGTGACCAGGTCAGTACTGATCTCATACATCAGCCTGGCAGCGCTGGAGTCCAGCAGACTGAGCGGGTACAGCCACACAGTGACGGGAACTGCATGCTCACCATCTTCACCCAGGAAAGTGGGCAGTTTCTTGTACACATCCAGGGATGTTAAATAGTCAACTGGAAGTTCACGAATATAAAAGTCTCCATGGAAAGTGCACCGGATTTTTTCAGCTTCTTCCTTCTCTTTAGCAGACAAGTCCAGTGATCCTTTGCCATGAATGACTAACTTTGGGATTTTCTCTATCGATGCTTTTAATTCTCCTGCAATGGTGTGAGTAGATTCATCTTTTGAAACATCTCTGTCAAACACCATGAGGGCCCGAGCTCCATACAGAATCGCCGTAACCACATGAGTCGCTGTCCCCTGCCTGAACACTTCTTCATATGTGACGTTGTTTCTACTGAGCTGACTCATTGTCAACTGCTTAAACACGGTGGTCATGAAGTAATTCAGGGTCACCCTAGCTTGATTCTTGGAGGAGCTGCTGTTGTACAGGTACTTGGCTGAACCCTCAACCTTTACAAGGCCGCAAGCAAAACTCCCCCTCAATGATGCGTTTATTTCAAGTGCCTTGGACTTATCAGTCAGAGAGTTGGAGGTCTCCAGTGAATACTCCGTAAGACGTTGTGATTTAACGCTGATGTCTTTCTCCAGGTTGGACTTACTCCAGAGTGTCACCCCTGTGGAAGCAAATATATTTGTAGTTTGACAGAATCCTGTATGAACTAATTGTATATATTATATTTCAGCATTGATCTATAATACTCTTCATTAAAATGTCCTGCATGTTAGTATTATGGTAACCAGCGTGGTGACACACTTTAGTGACCTAGTCACTCTCTCTGGAGTGTTCATGTATGACACCTGAGTATATCCGGTGGCGTAAAGGTACCCTGTTTTCAGGATTTGTTATAACCTTGCATCCCCTATCATACCTCTGCCAGCGACAGATAAAATGTACAAAAGGGGGGACAGAGTCATTCATGGAAGATTATTACAGCCAAGTAAAAAGGACACTTCTTGGTTAAGTGTGAATTTAGGTTTCATTTGAAATTCCCATTTTAGTTTTTGTCTTTTTCTTATAATTTTTCTTATGATGAGTTTGACGCCCTTTTTTTTTTTTATCTGTTCACAAATTTGCAAGTATTGTTGGTATTTTGATCTTTTCTCTAGTTTTTAGAAATTTTCCCTTTACTTACATTCTAGTTTTGTTCATTTGGAACCTTTCTGAATTACTGATTCAAAATCATTCATCCTTGGAGTCTTATTACTTTTAAATGTTTCCAATTAAAAAAATGTATTATTTAAAGAATAATAGTTTGATTTTTCTGCTAGGGATTTTCCAGTTCCTCTCTCCCTTACATGATTGTTTTGTATGCCTTGGACTTTTGGAGGGTGTTGGCCTTAAGGCCTACTTGAAGTATTCAAGCCTTTTTGAATTATTTAAAGTTGTAGAACTTGTGATCATGATAGTTATAAGGGTCTTTAACAAACCATAAGATCTGCAGCTGTTTCGCAGTAAAGGGACAAGAGTTCTCATCTTGGGTCCTCCCTGCATAGAATTTGCATGTTCTCCTCCCCACGTGTCCTTCCACTGACCAAAGACATGCAAGTTAGGTGGATTGGTGATGCCTGATTGGACCTAGTGTGTATGTGTGTGTGTTCAGCCTGCGTTGGACTGATGCCCTGTCCAATGTCTGTGTCTACCTTGCACCCTAGGCTGGATGCTGGATAGGATAGGCCCCAGCACTGTCCCCCCACTACCCTGTTCAGGACTAAATGGGTTAGATAGTGACATGACTTGACAAAACTTTCTAAAATCCTGTTTTCATTTTCTGATTCTAGAGTGTTGCTTGAGGAAGAAATGAATTGAAATGATTTTAGCACAAGACTGAAACAAAACAAAATCTGAATACTTTTTGAAGGTGCTGCATCTATTTGCAAATGTCCTTTCAAGGTATAATTTGAGATTAACTCAAACCAAACAGTGGTGGAAAGAGAACAAGAAGACCTTTTCTTTACCGTGAACTAGGTCAGTTTCTCCTTTCTGAATTTTTGTGCATTCTTATAAAACAAAAGCTGATGATGTGTATGCCACCACCTTCTTTTCAGCACCCCACCTAAAACCCAGAGATATTTGTATACAAGCATATCATCCAATCTGTATAACTTAGACGTCAAACCCAGTCTGCTGTTTCTTTTTAGAAATGTTTTCAGTTCTGACCATTTATAAACCAGAGGTGACATACGTTACCTGGGACAAGCTGATCACTGCGACAGTCATAAAGCATCCCCAACTGGAATGGCCGTCCAAGAGCAGCAGTTGTAATGGAGACGAGTTGCTCTGCCATTTTCTCACTGTTAACAGTAGAGACCATAATAAGCTCAAAGGTGTGACAGAACAATTTGGAAGTAACAGTAGTTAAGTATTTTGTTTTGCAGTACACAGTGAAATATATAAGCATTTGTCTTAGAAATGTCACGAAGAGACTGTTAAATGGTCAAAAGCAGAATGTTCCGGGGTGGGGGGTGGCCCAAGAAACTAGCTAATGTAACACACACCTAGTAAGACTTGCTAGCTGGCACATATAAAGTTTTCATAATAGAATAAGAGCTGAACTCAACAGCTATTGAAGAACAAGGATATAATGAAGAAAAACTTTTATTGATAGCTGGTTGTTCTGTATACTAATGCACCTCAGGTCTTTAACACTAGAATCCCTGAAGCGCACCAAAAAACTTGTAATCCCGGGTCACTTTAAATTCCTTCACACCTCTCCATCAGCATCTTTTGTTTGTAAATGTGTCGATCAGCACAAGCAGCAAGCAGACTGCTATCCCATCCCCCCACCGCCACAGAAAGGCCAAAAAGTTCTCCTACCTCAAGTCTGTTTATCTCGGTTTGAAGTACCTGGAGCTGTAGAGAGTAAGTAATTTATTGTTATTTGGAACACATGTATTTCATGTGTGTTTCATGTCTACAACAATCTGTGTAAATGTAGGATGACAGAAAATGCGAGAAATGCAAGAAATATTGAACACATACCTAAAACCGAAACTTTTTTCATGATATAGTACTAACAACAAAAGCTTGACATGAAGTGTATGATGTGTGAAGACTGAAGTCCAAATATCAAATAAACACTTTCACAAAAGGTACACGTATAACAAAACAAGTGCGCTTTTATTCAACAGTATAACCGAGGAAAAAGACATTGGGTTTTGGGTGTTTGGGGGGCTGGGAAGGCTCCTGTGCTGTTGAGAGAGAGCCTGCGTGTGCATCTGAGCAAAGACAATTTCCTGTTAGATTTGCCTTTGTAATGACAATTGATAAGGCACAGGGCCAAACTTTCAAAAAGATGTGCATGTATCTGCCAAAACCAGTTTTCAGTCACGGACAGTTGTATGTTGCTCTCTCCAGAGTTCCATCTTTTCATTCACTTACTGGTATGCCTGAAGGAACACGTGCAGCGAGCGAGCGACACACACACACACACACACACACACACACACACACACACACACACGCACACGCGCATACAGGCGCGCGAGAGAGAGAGCGCGCTGGATGCATAAGAATAATAATACTTCATTACATTGATATACCGGTGTTTTCAGTATTCCAAGCGCTATCCACACAGGAAGAAACTGGGAAGCAAACCCAAAATCTTCCACAGTCTCCTTACTGCAAAACAGCAGCACTACCATTGCGCTACAAGGCAGTTAAAGAATGCACCGGGCTCCATTTTGTTTTCACTTCTGTTTACAGCTATCGGATCGTAGTGTGCATTGCTGCAAAGTTATTTTTCTTGGTGGCTTATTACATTACGGATGTTTCACATGTTAATTTTTTTCCCTGTGCTAAAAAGACATTAAAAAAGTGTTTCTCAACTGTGACTCCGGAACAACTCAGTACGCAAGCTATATTAAGCGTCAACAACGAAGACTCACTACACCTTAATGAACAAGTGCTGAAACTTATCCCTACCGACGAAGTAACTTTCACCAGCATGGCCTCCATCGTCACAGACGATCCCGCTTTCAGTCACGGACAATTGTATGTTGCTCTCTCCAGAGGTCCATCTTTTCATTCACTCACAGTGGTATCCACAAACCCACCCCATTTGGACAACTGTGTCGTTCAGCAAGTGTTCACCCATCAATACATAATTATGCGGCGCATGTTACGCCGCGGGTTGGCTATACTTTATAAAAGTCTTAATGAAACATTAAAGGCATACTTATTAAAAGTCTTCTGAACACTTAATAAATCTCCATACAAATCAAATGTCGGACCTGTTGTCTAGACTGTTGTGCAGTGATGAGCACTACAGGCATCAGTGCTCAAATCCCCCTTTTATTGCCTGCCTATTTGGGTGCAGCTGCGAGGAGCTGCTTCCTCCGTGGCACTATTGAGACACTTGACTGTTCCTCCCACCTCTGTACATGTTTACAGCACGATCAGTCAGCACCCCAATTACCCACAGAGCATAACACACTCACGCACACCCATGCCTGATTGGAGCCTGAACTTTTTGCGGAAGAAATATTTATTTAAAATCTGACCAACAGTTCATTCGTAGATCTACCATCCCACATACCTCCCCCTCCTTAATCCACTAGATGCATGGGAAGGTTCCATTCCACATCCAAACCAGTACAACTACTGGCACAGGTCCGTGGTGTGGCCCTGTCACTGCACTCAAATCAAATAATAACAGCACTAAGTCTGACCAACAGTTAAGTTGTGGACCCACTGTACCACAAAATCATATGATCAAACTGTTCACTTGTTCTCTGGTCCGTTGATTTTGCAATCATTTTATTCAGATGTTTTACACCACTGTTGTCAATTTATCAAAGCTTTGTGACTGCTTTTGATCCCTGGAGTTTGTACTCACTACTGTTTTCAGTTTTGTTAGTCATTTCTGATGTATCTGTGTGTGGTTGTGAGTAGTAGAGGGGGAAGCATTGTGGAAGGATCTGTATTTGGAGTGGAGGTGAGAAAATGTAAAGAGTAATTGGTAAATGAGTATATGTTTGTATTGTTTTATTTTCTATCTTTTCTTCTTTAACATACCTTTATGAATGAATGCAGTATCTAATGTAACTAAGCGTGGTTTTTGTGGGTGAGTAGAATTTGGAGGTTTAACAGAAGTCTTGACAAATATAACTCAAATGTATAGGGAGTTTTACAAGTCCTTATAATCTATTCAATTTAAAGAAGATGAGAGTTTTTTGACACAATACAAATTTCACAGCTTGATACTCTCAGTGCAGGGGAACTGGACAAACCTCTAACAGTCTGCAGAACTACCAGAATATGTAAACTCACTCCAAAGTGGGAAAGTAGCAGGCCCTGATTTCAGCCCAGTGGAATTTTCAAATCATAAACTTTACTAAAGGGAACCTGCACAATTTTCCACACCCCCCACCCATTTCTATTCCAGAGGCAATACTGATCAGTCTTGAAGACTCAGACAGCATCTTAGTAACATGTAAAAAGATCTCGAGGTCTGCTCCATTTAAAGATCTCAGGGTAGAGTGGGAAAAGGGTCTTCACTTAACAACTCAGAAAAAGAGTGGAAGTCAGCCATGCACAGAATACACTCCAGCTCCATATATGCAAAACACTCAATCCTTCAAATTAAAGTCTATCATCGATCACACTTATGTTGTTTAAAATTCTCCAAAATGTATCCAGGGCAAAAATCCAAACTGTGAATGTGGCAATCGAGCTCCAGCCTCACTGAGCCACATGTTTTGGGCCAAATTAACATAATTTTGGACAAAAATCTCTGAATGCTTACCAGATGGCCTTGGTGTCACAATCCCTCCTAACCCATTAACATCTGTGTGTGGTGGGCTTCAAGATGGGCTTTAAGTGGAGAAGGAGAAGGAGAAGGATGGTAATTTCCTACACCACATTACTGGCACATAGACTTATCCTCCTTGACAGGGAGAATCTCAGTCCATCTTTTATAAGTCAGTGGTAAGTGACATATACTATTTGAAATTGAAAAAAATCAAATACTCGGAGGATCTGTTCAAAACTTTATTTTAACGATACTATATAATTAATAAAATTTTAGAAACTGCATTTACAGTCATATGAAAAAGTTTGGGATCCCCTCTTAATTCTTTGGATTTTTGTTTATCATTGGTTGAGCTTTCAAAGTAGCAACTTCTTTTTAATATATGACATGCCTTACGGTAACAGTAGTATTTCAGCAGTGACATTAAGTTTATTGGATTAACAGAAAATATGCAATATGCATCATAACAAAATTAGACAGGTGCATAAATTTGGGCACACCAACAGAGATATTCCATCAATACTTAGTTGAGCCTCCTTTTTCTCTTTTGAGCCTCTAGACGCTTTCCTCCTATAGCCTTTGATGAGTGTCTGGATTCTGGATGGAGGTATTTCTGACCATTCTTCCATACAAAATCTCTTCAGTTAAATTTGATGGCTGCCAAGCATGGACAGCCTGCTTCAAATCATCCCATAGATTTTCGATGATATTCAAGTCAGGGAACTGTGACGGCCATTCCAGAATATTGTACTTCTCCCTCTGCATGTGTCTTTGTAGATTTCGAACTGTGTTTTGGGTCATTGTCTTGTTGGAATATCCAACCCCTGCGTAACTTCAACTTTGTGACTGATGCTTAAACATTATCATGAAGAATTTGTTGATATTGGGTTGAATTCATCTGACCCTCGACTTGAACAAGGGCCCCAGTCCCTGAACTAGCCACACAGCCCCACAGCATGATGGAACTTCCACCAAATTTGACAGTAGGTAGCAGGTGTTTTTCTTGGAATGCGGTGTTCTTCTTCTGCCATGCAAAGTGCTTTTTGTTATGACCAAATAACTCAATTTTTGTCTCATAAGTCCAAAGCATTTTGTTCCAAAATGAATTTGGCTTTTCTTAATTAGTATTTGCATACAACAAGCGACTCTGTTTGTTGCGTGAGTGCAGAAAGGGCTTCTTTCTCATCACCCTGCCATACAGATGTTCTTTGTGCAAATTAATACAGATACACCATCTGCAGCAAGATGTTCTTGCATGTCTTTGGAGGTGATCTGTAACCATTTTTCTTGGCCTACCAGACCTGGGTTTAACAGCAACTGTGCCTGTGGCCTTCCATTTCCTGATTCCATTCCTTACAGTTGAAACTGACAGTTTAAACCTCTCAGACGGCTTTTTGTAGCCTTCCCCTAAACCATGAGACTGAACAATCTTTGTTTTCAGATCTTTTGAGAGTTGTTTTGAGGATCCCATGCTGTCCCTCTTCAGAAGAGAGTCAAAGGGAAGCAGAACTTGCAATTGACCATCATAAATACCTTTGCTCATGATTGGACACACCTGTCTATGAAGTTCAAGGCTTAACAAGCTCATCCAACCAAGTAATCAGCATTGAACAGTGACAGGCATTCAAATCAGCACAATGACAAGGGGACCCACATTTGTGCACAGCCAGTTTTTCTCATTTGATTTAATTTCATACAACTAAATACTGCTTCACTAAAAATCTTTATTTGGAAAACACAGCAGTACTCAGATGCTCCTAGGAAATGAAAAACATACCACTGTTATCTTTTTTGTTGAAAGGAGAGCATTATGCAGGCTGAGAGGGGTTTCCAAACTTTTTCATATGACAACATAAGGGTGAAAAGATTTGTTTTTTGGCTTTCCTTTTTTTATGCAGTGGAGGTTGACTTCTGTTTTGTTGACATCTGTTGAATGTACTTCGTAGTAACGCGATTTCTATAGACTCATGTCATATGGGGAAACTGTCGGGACCATAAAAATACTTTGTTGTAATAGTCTCTCACCTCGGTCTCTCTCCTCTCTCTGCGCCGCTGCAAAGCCCCGCGCCAAGCGTTCTGAAAAGTCTGAGTGAGTCGCCGTTGCCGGCAGTTCTCTCGCGGCCCGGCTGTCAGACGGCTGCGGACCGGTAGTGGGCCGCGGACCGGGGGTTGGGGACCCCTGATCTAGAACGTATAACATTTTTACATGAAGTGTGTCTACCAGAAGCATTCCAAACAACTGTGAGATTAGACGTCAGTGAACTTGTTTTAAATTGTTTTTTAAGTAGGATGTGACGTGCAAAAGTCACCGTCTCACAGGTCTTGCTTTCTAAGGTTGTAATGTCTAGTCTCGCGTGACGTCAAAGTGTCTCTCCGAGATGATCACGTCTCGACCCAAGATTTTTTTTATATACTAGATAGATATAATAAAGCAGAAAGTAATTTTGTCCTATATATTTTTTCATCTAATGCTATTCATTATTTACTGCAGAAGAGAAGCAAATTATTTTGTAAGCCTTTATAAACACTGAAAATGATGGCTTCTGTCCCAAAAGGCATTTATTATTTAAACAATCATCATGTATATATTATATTTACATAGTTTATATAATTATTTCCCTATCAACACTATAAAACATTAAACACTCAGCAGGGAGCAGTGATTAAACACGCACGTGTGAATGTCACTGTACTCTCTAGATGTGATGATTACCATAAGCTAAACTAACTAGGGATTCCTCCATTTGACCTCTTTTTAATTTTAATTTTACTTTTTCGATTTGTAAAGCACTTTCATCTCGACATATAGATTAGCATGTTCTAAAAAACTAAATGTTGAAATGGTTTCTTAAGATCTCCTAAAGCTGTCCTGCTTGTCATCCCTTTATAACTGATCTTCTTTATCAATAAAAGACTCAAAGTACAGTAGAAATAAAAGCAAAGATAAAGATCACTTGAATAACATAGGATAGAGACAAATACCAAACATTAAACAACAAAAAACATACAAATAAACACGTGAAAGACAAAGTTCTGAATTAGAATTAGAAACAATACACTGGGAAAATAATCAAAATTGCTAAAAGAGCTAGAAATTGCCAGAAGAAAACACTGAATAAATAACACAATTTTTGCAGCTTATATGTAGAGATATTAATGATTAAATTAGAGTTACCCACTAGAATAAAGACTGGTGAGGAGGACAGGCCCGCATTCTGTCGCCTCATTCAGAGATGCAGGCTCATCAAGTTTATCAACATTACAACCCAAAAGGAATCTGACTGTTGTAGTGCTTTACTGCTGGTGAACTTTGTGTTAAGTAACATCAGCAGCAGCCAGTTTGTTAATAAAGCACTGAGCCGCGTCATTATATCCAACTGAGCTGACATTTGCTTACACCCCCTGCAGCACAGACCTCATCTCCAATCCTAGCAGCACATCTGTGCCATCCTCATTGCCTCAAAAGAAACTCCAGCAACTCAAAGAAATTCCAGAAAAAATAACTGAAAGACTTGACTTACAGCCGTGAAGCAGCAGCAGACCCCTCGACTCCGGCAGGTGTTGTTAGTTGTGAAGCCGCACCCGAGACTGTGGCTGGGCTCAGCTTGTCTGTCAGCTCTCAGGCTGTTCTTCTACATTCCAACAAACTGAAAGCAGGAAGCGCAGTCTTGTGATTAAAATATAAACAGAAATGTTGTTTGGTGAGTCCGCTTCAGTCCCCCTGGGTGCCACTTTACCACCCAGTGCTCCTCTTTTACAGGCCAACCAGAGATACAATTATAAGAGTGCTAACACAATGCTAACAAAATGAACTGTCAGACCAGATGTCCTCCTCCACACCAACAGACCCTCATCCTGCTCGGTGATGCCCAGTCATTCTGAGGCCTGCTGATGGACATGATCTCTTCAGCTCTCACATGAATGTGGCTGGTGACATCTTCTAAAGACACCTCAACACAAAGCGTCCTCCATATGAACAACGAGACTGATGCTGGCAATCGGTTGGCATTTTGTTAGACTGCTGGTCAAGTCAAGTGGTTTATTGTCATTCCATCCATGCAGAGTATTGCAGCATACAGTGGCACAGAATAACATCTCAGGGGATATGGCAGGGCTAAACCTCTTAAACTTCCAGGTCAATTTAAGTTTATTCTCATATATACAGTGTATGATAGAACAAATACTTACTGGCATGTCTCCCACTGGCTACTGACAGGAGTGTAGAACAAACAACAGCTAATGCATGAAGTGAAACATCAGATAACAAATATGAGACGCTGATGCCATTGTCAGTATGAGCAGATTTGGGCAGCCCGAGGTCACATGGTCCACAATGGCCAATGAGCAGGTCTAAATACAGTTAGAAATCACAGCTAGAGAAGTCCTCACCACCTGACTTCAACTTCTGAGACTGAGTGTTTTTTTTTTTTTTTATTTTATTGAAATCATTCCATACCAATAGATCAATGTTTACAAAAAATAGGATTGAAAACAAATCAATCCCCACCCCTGAGAAAGAAAGCATGGCTAACGGAGTACAACTTAAAGCTAGTAAAAATAAGAAAATTGATGAGTTTAATAGGTGGATAAAGATACATGGAGAAGAAAAAGAAATGGGAAGAGAATCTGCTTCCTCAGTGCTTTAAGAGTTTATTGTTATTAATATTATTGATCAGATCCTGCCAGGTTTTGAAAAAGTTCTGCACACATCCTTTAAGTGAGAATTTGATTTTTTCCGGTTTCAAATAATATAAAACATCAGTTACCCACTGACTTAAAAGAGGAGAGTTAGGATTCTTCTAGTTTAACAAGAGAAGTCTACATGCCAATAGTGTAGTGAAGGCAATCACAGTTTGTTTGTCCTTTTCCACTTTAAGCCCCTCTGTGAGCCCACCAAACACAGCTGTTAGTGTGTTAGGAGGGATTGTGACACCAAGGCTGTCTGATAGGCATTTAAAGATTTTGGTCCAGAATGATGTTCATTTGGTGCAGGCCCAAAACATGTGACCCAGTGAGGCTGGGACTTGATTGCACTGTTCGCAGGTTGGATCTCACCCTGGAAACGTTTTGGACAGTTTTAGGCGAGACAGATGTGCTCGATATATAACTTTGAGTTGAATAATTGTATGCTTTGCGCATATGGAGCTCAAATGAATTCTCTGCATTGCTACATACCACTCCTTTTCTGATATATTAAGAGATGTTTTTCCCATTGTCCTCTTGGATTTTTAAAAGGGAGGGACTGTAAAATAATCTATGTATATAATTCACTAAGCCGCCGACAAGTAGCCACCCATGGAAAGCACGCAAGACAGCCACGCCCACCAACTCTAAGACCATTGGATACGACGACAACTCGCCGAGCCACGCCCACCACCTCGGACGCAGCAACTCACAATACAGGGTATCATTCACATCCGTCTCTGCTAGACTCCACATACACCTCTGAGCCACGTTGATTTTTCATTAGTCAACCTCAGTGGAACCTTGGTTCACACAGAGGCAGCACCAGAGAGAGACAGAGGCACACACAGACAGCGCGAGAGAGAGAGCCGCGCACACATACAGGCAGCGCCAGAGAGAGAGACAGAGGCACACACACAGGCAGCGCCAGAGAGAGCCGCACACACACACACAGGCAGCGCGAGAGAGAGACAGACGCACACACACAGGCAGCGCCAGAGAGAGACAGACGCACACACACAGACAGCGCCAGAGAGAGAGCCATGCACACACACAGGCAGCGCCAGAGAGAGTTAGACGCACACACACAGGCAGCGCCAGAGAGAGTTAGACGCACACACACAGGCAGTGCCAGAGAGAGTTAGACGCACACACACAGGCAGCGCCAGAGAGAGACAGATGCATACACACAGGCAGCGGAAAGAGAGCCGTGCACACACACAGGCAGCGCCAGAGAGAGAGAGCCGCGCACACACACAGGCAGCGCCAGAAAGAGAGAGAGCCGCGCACACACACAGGCAGTGCCAGAGAGAGACAGACGCACACACACAGGCAGCGCCAGAGATAGAGCCGCGCACACACACAGGCAGCGCCAGAGTGAGTTAGATGCACACACACAGGCAGCGCCAGAGAGAGTTAGACGCACACACAGGCAGCGCCAGAGAGAGTTAGACGCACACACACAGGCAGCGCCAGAGAGAGTTAGACGCACACACACAGGCAGTGCCAGAGAGAGTTAGACGCACACACACAGGCAGCGCCAGAGAGAGACAGATGCATACACACAGGCAGCGGAAAGAGAGCCGTGCACACACACAGGCAGCGCCAGAGAGAGAGAGCCGTGCACACACACAGGCAGCGCCAGAGAGAGACAGACGCACGCACACAGGCAGCGCCAGAGATAGAGCCGCGCACACACACAGGCAGCGCCAGAGAGAGTTAGACGCACACACACAGGCAGCGCCAGAGAGAGTTAGACGCACACACACAGGCAGTGCCAGAGAGAGACAGATGCATACACACAGGCAGCGGAAAGAGAGCCGTGCACACACACAGGCAGCGCCAGAGAGAGAGAGCCGCGCACACACAGGCAGCGCCAGAGAGAGAGAGAGCCGCGCACACACACAGGCAGCACCAGAGAGAGACAGACGCACACACACAGGCAGCGCCAGAGAGAGTTAGATGCACACACACAGGCAGCGCCAGAGAGAGTTAGACGCACACACAGGCAGCGCCAGAGAGAGTTAGACGCACACACACAGGCAGCGCCAGAGAGAGTTAGACGCACACACACAGGCAGCGCCAGAGAAAGAGAGCAACGCACACACACAGACAGCACCAGAGAGAGAGACCCGCGCACACACAGAGGCAGCGCCAGAGAGAGAGAGCCGCGCACACACACAGGCAGCGCCAGAGAGAGACAGACGCACACACACAGGCAGCGCCAGAGAGAGACAGACGCACACACACAGGCAGTGCCAGAGAGAGACAGAGGCACACACACAGGCAGCGACAGAAAGAGAGGTGCGCACACACACAGGCAGCGCCAGAGAGAGACAGACGCACACACACTGGCAGCGGGAGAGAGAGAGCCGCGCACACACACAGGCAGCGCCAGAGAGAGAGAGGGCTGGACTCATAATGTAGGAAGGCAGTTAAAGAATGCACTGGGCTTGATTTTGTTTTCACTTCTGTTTCCAGCGATCAGTTCGTAGTGTGCATTGTTGCAATGTTACTTTTCTTGGTGGTTTATTAAATTACAGATTTTTTCAAATGTTCATTTTTTTCCCTGTGCTTAAAACTCATAAAAAAAAAAAAGTTTTTAGCCAGCAGTTGGTAGCGCTATAACGCAAACTATTGCAGTGTTAGTTTTCTCTGTTGTTGAAGGTTTTCTCACTGTTTATTCAATGTTTTTACATTTAGTTTATTATTACGCTGTGCATTCTATGGTTTAATTAAATATATTTGTGCTTAAAAACTTAAAATATACATTTACATACAGTTCGTACAGTCTGGAACTGATTAATTGTATTTACATACAATTCTATGGGAGAAATTGCTTCGGTTCCACTGTATTCTTTTCAGTTATGACGCATGACCGCGTCCACCATCGCAAACTTTTTTACACGCCATGGTCTTAGAGTTGGTGGGCAGGTCTCTGTGAGTTTCTCTTGCGAGTGGGCACATGACCACGCGGTGTGTATGCTTCGAGAACGAGGGTGGACGCGGCAGGACCATCTAAGAAGAGGCATGTTTCTCACGGATGTGAATTGCTGTATGCGGTGTGTAAAACAGTTTCCGAAAGTCCGTGGCAAGCAAGACGCACGCAAGACCGAACCCCACCCACCAACAATTCACTAAGCAGCCGACAATGGCACATACACTACAGAGCCAACAATTCGTGCGAGAGCGAAAGCATTTGCCAAGAATGTTTTCATTAATCAAGAACGAAAGTCGGAGGTTCGAAGAAGATCACATACCGTCGTAGTTCCGACCATAAACGATGCTGACTGGCGATCCGGCGGCGTTATTCCCATGACCCGCTGGGCAGCCATTACTCCCACTGGCATGCCTCCGCATAAAGTCAAACTTAAAATTGGTTCAGTTGTCATGCTTCTCAGAAACCTCATGCCAGCAAGAAGTCTCTGTAATGGCACTAGACTGACTGTTCTCAGCATTCACCGCAATGTACTGCAGTGTAAAACAATCGCAGCTCCTACTTCACAAACTGTCCTCCCCGGATATCCCTGATCCCATCAAATTCAAATTTGCCTTTTACTTTTACACGCAGACAATTTCCTGTTAGATTGGCCTTTGCAATGACAATTAATAAGGCGCAGGGACAAACTTTCAAAAAGATATTCCTGTATCTGCCACAACCAGTTTTCAGTCACGGACAATTGTATGTTGCTCTCTCCAGAGTGCCATCTTTTCATTCACTTATAGCACACAGGCGTGCGCGTGCGCGCGAGAGACACACACACGCACACACACACACACACACACACACACACAGAGGCGCGCGAGCGAGAGAGTGAGAGTGAGAGAGAGACAGAGAGACACACACACAGGCGCGTGACAGAGAGACACACACACACACAGGTGCGCACGAGAGACACACACACACAGGCGCATGACAGAGAGAGACACACACACACACACACGCGTGCGCGAGAGTGAGAGAGACACACACACACACACGCACACACGAGAGGGAGAGAGACACACACACACATACACGAGAGAGAGAAACACACACACACACACACAGACACAGAGGCACATGCACGCGAGAGAGAGAGAGACACACACACAGGCGCATGACAGAGAGAGAGACACACACACACGCAAGAGAGAGAGAGAGAGACACACACACAGGCGCGAGAGAGAGAATCCCTGACCCCATCAGATTCAAATTTGCCTTTTACGTTTACACACAGACAATTTCCTGTTAGATTGGCCTTTGCAATGACAATTAATAAGGCGCAGGGACAAACTTTCAAAACGCTATGCCTGTATCTGCCAAACCCAGTTTTCAGTCACGGACAATTGTATGTTGCTCTCTCCAGAGTGCCATCTTTTCATTCACTTACAGTCGTATTCTCAAACCCACCTCATTTGGACAACTGTGTGTTTCAGGAAGTGTTCACCCATCAATACATAATTATGTGGTGTATGCTACGCCGCGGGTTGGCTAGTTTTATATATTGTAGAAATACTGTCTGAGTCCTCGAAACTGAATATTTTTTCCAGCATAGAGGAAGGTGCGAGATGAGGTAAATCAGGCAGGTTCTGTTTAACAAAGTTTCTAATTTGAAGATAGTGAAAGAAATGTGTTGCTGGAAAGTTACATTTAGAGTGTAATTGTTCATAGGATGCAAAGATGTTGTCTATGTACAGATCTCTAAGTGATTTAATCCCAAATGTTTTCAAGACATTAAAAACTGCATATGTTTGTGAGGGTTGAAAAAGGTGGTACTCATGTAGAGGTGCCACAGATAAAAGATTCTCCATCTTAAAATGCTTCCTACATTGGTAAAAAGAGACTTAGTGATTTTAACTTTCACGAGGGTCCGCTGACCTTTGGGATCCATGTATGGCCCTATAGCTCCCACTCAGTGGGGTGTAAACTGTTACAACCCACACATTTGAAAGGGTTTAATCAGAATCATTCAGGCATTTTTAAGGAGAATTTGTGAATGAATTGTTTGCAGAGCCGTTTCTTGCTTTATGTGGACTACACAGATGCATAGGGCCCCTGAAGCTACTATGGGCTCCTCAAGCTGCAAGTTCACTCTCAATATATTTGTGGAGTATTAAAATTACCTGTCTGTTTGTAGCCAACAATGATGTATCATTAGTTTAATGAAGCACTTATATGCTTAAAAATTACATGTAGGATATAAACAAAACTAAGCTGCAGTGATAAGGAAGCTTGGGGCTTGTGTTTGTGGGCAAATCAACTCAAAATCGCGTGACGTTTACCCACAGGTGTGATGGAATGACAGCCGCACATCATGTCAGGAGGACAATAACAGGAGCCAAAGCCACATTGATACCTAAGATGGCATCTAAAAAGCTTATCAGAAAAAACGAAGAGGAAAAATTGTGCACAGAATAAAAGTAAAGCATTTATTCACAAAGTTGCAATGGATCAGAGGTGGGAAGTAACAAAGTAAAACAACTCCGTTACTATTCTTAGGTAGAATTTATGTAGGCTATCTGTATCTTTGAGTATTTTATTTTTCTGAGACTTTTTAATTTAACTAACTACATTTCAAAAGAAAGAATTTCTGCCCCCTACAATAACAAAAATATCCACAACTTACTATCTTTCCAACAGGATTCTGCATCTGAAAAATAGGGGAAACTAAGTCAGCTAAAATTGTATTAAATTGTTTGCATACATATGCAAAACTGATGGACTCTCCTATTATATATTTATTTGCACATTTTACATCTTTGATTTCTTCGTATATAAAATATTACGCACACGAGAGAAAAGCAAAAGGAACAGCACAGGCAGCAATGGTGACGATTTAAACAGTGAAGATATCGTGAAACCAAAGCCAAACAACTTTGGACTTATTAATGAGATCAAAGATACAGGAAGGTCAGAAAATAGGCCTCCGTACAAGTGGCTGGCACAAAAACAAATTGCCTTTAATGCCAGCCATAACAACACGAGATTATGGCATTCAAAATTCACCCTCTAATCTTAAAAAAACACACAGAGGAAAGTGTGCACACATGAACTTTTGTTTGACTTGCTGTTCGGATATATTGATTATTAAAACAACAACTAAAAAATCATTTAAAATAAGCTATAAATATTAGAATAATATGATTTTTCATTACATTATTGGGATAGGCTACTAAATTAGTCTAAATATAGTGAGCGTGTGAGTGTATAAACACACACACACACACACACATGTACAGTAGTGGCCAGAAGTTTTGGCAGTGACACGAATGTTGTGCTTTGCAAAATTTACAGCTTCAATTTTTGTGGTGCCAATTCCTATTGTTTTTATATTATTATGCAGAGTGATCAGATCATTGCCAAGAGCTTTATTAGCATTTTCACTTCTTTTGCCCCTGGCACAAAATGATCAGCTGACACAAAGTGCCCAGTAAGTGTCAGGACCGTCTCCTCCTGTGAAGCCCGCTATAGAATGGCATTGCCGCCCATGCAGAGCTGGCTCAGTGGCTGTGAGTGAGGTGAAGACTTTTGGATAACAGCCTTGTGTCAAAGGTCAACACTGTAAATATTGACTCTTTGAGTAAACTTGATTATTTGCCAAATAAAAGCCTTTGAAAGTTCTGAAATGTTTATAACTGTTCTTTAGGCTGTATCAGGAATGGGCTGGAGGAGGAGTATAGGGACCTAATCAATGACTTTGTTAAATGGTGCGACTCAAACCACCTACACCTGAACACCAGCAAAACCAAGGAGATGGTGGTGGATTTTAGGAGGCCCAGACCCCTCATAGACCCTGTGATCATCAAAGGTGACTGTGTGCAGATGGTGCAGACCTATAAATATCTGGGAGTGCAGCTGGTTGATAAATTAGACTGGACTGCCAATACTGATGCGCTGTGCAAGAAAGGACAAACCCGGTTATACTTCCTTAGAAGGCTGGCGTCCTTCAACATCTGCAATAAGATGCTGCAGATGTTCTATGAGACAGTTGTGGCGAGCGCCCTCTTCTACGCGGTGGTGTGCTGGGGAGGCAGCATTAAGAGGAAAGACGCCTGGACAAACTGGTGAGGAAGGCAGGCTCTATTGTTGGCATGGAGCTGGACAGTTTAACATCTGTGGCAGAGCGAAGGCCGCTCAGCAGGCTCCTATCAATTATGGAGAATCCACTGCATCCACTAAATAGTATCATCTCCAGACAGAGGAGCAGCTTCAGTGACAGACTGCTGTCAATGTCCTGCTCCACTGACAGATTGAGGAGATCGTTCCTCCCCCAAACTATGCGACTCTTTAATTCCACCCGGGGGGGGTAAACATTAACATTTAACATTATACATAGTTATTGTCTGTTTTTCACCTGCATTATTATCATTCTTTAATTTAATATTATTTATTGTAACAGTATGCTGCTGCTGAAGAATGTGAATTTCTCATTGGGATTAATAAAGTATCTATCTATCTATCTATCTATCTATCTATCTATCTATCTATCTATCTATCTATCTATCTATCTATCTATCTATCTATCTATCTATCTATCTATCTATCTATCTATCTATCTATCTATCTATCTATCTATCTATCTATCTATCTATCTATCTATCAAGTTAGTCTGCAAGGAGAAGCGTCGGCTTCTGTGCATGAAATTGCACGCATCTATGGGAAAATAGGAAAATGCTCTGGGAGACCAAGTCATAGTAAAGTCATGCCAGAAACTAAACAGAAAGAAAATACAGTAAATGTGGGAAAATACAACACAGAAAGCAGGAAAGGTGCTCTGCAATGATGTCCACTTGTAATAAATGTCACAAAATTGGACACTGCATGGTCAAGAGGGTGTCACAGCAAAACAGTGAGGCAAGTCACGGAGCATACAGAAGAACCTGCGTACTCCTTGGGATCTGTGACTAATTTGGATAGGAGTGAAGAGCAGTGCACAGTGCAGCTTCTCATTGGTGTCACTCCAGTGAGTTTCAAGATTGAGTGACACAGGGGCTGATGCCAGTATAATGTGTGAAGAGACTTTCAACATGCTTATTCCAGAAAGAGCACTGCAGCAATCCAGCATCTCACTTTATAGCCCTGGGGGTCCGTTGGAGTACTTAGGGCAGTTCCAAGTCAGCAAAGAGTTTAAAGGCAATCTTTACTCCTTCCCAGTCTATGTGGTTCAAGGACACAGTGTGAATAATTTACTAAGCAGGTCCACAGCAGCATAAATGGGCCTTGTAAAAAGAATTCAGGAGGTCCACAAGATATTTGGTGAGCATGGGACACTAAAAACTGAGCCTGTTAAAATTCATTTAAAAGAGGGGGCACAACCTTATGCAGTGCAAAACGTTAAGGGGGAGCTAAGTAGGATGGAAAACAATGGCATTATTGAGCAAGTAACACTGCCAACTGATTGGTGTGCACCTATGGTGCCAGTTCTAAAGAGAAATGGGGAGGTGCACATTTGTGTGGATTTGAAAACACGAAATGAAGCAGTCAAGAGAGAAAGATTTATTCTTCCCACCCCAGGGGAGATTATTGCAAAACTTAATGGAGCTGCTATGTTTCCTTTATTGGATGTAGTGGGTGGGTTTTGGCAAATACCCCTGCATTAGGAGAGCTGTAAGTTGACCACATTTATTACTCCATTTTCCAGATTCTGTTTCCAAAGGTTACCATTTGGAATAGCAAGCGCTCCAGAGATTTTTCAAAGGAAAATGAGAGAGACACTAGAGAGTGTGGAGGGAGTTACTGTTTTCATGGATGATATTCCACAGAGGAGCATGACACTTATCTGGAAAAGGTTTTACAGAGGATTGAGTCAGCTGGATTGAAGCTGAATAAAGAAAAGTGTGGTCTCTGACAGAAACAATTACACTTCCTGGGTCGCCTAATTCATTAGACCAGTGTAAGACCTGATCCAGACAAAGTTGAGGCGATTAAGCAACTGTCTCCACCAGAGAACCTCCAAGAGCTGAAAAAGCCTGCATGGTCAATTATTTAGGGAAGCATATCCTGAATCTCTCAACAAGGCCACTGCTTGAGTTTTTGAAGAATAACCAAGCGTGGACTTGAGATAAAGCACAGCAAGTAGCATTTGAGTGCCTTAAAGAGCTGTTGACACGAGCAGCAGTTCTTCTTTACTACGATGCAAACAGAGCCACAGCAGTTTCAGCTAATGCAAGCAGCTATGGAGTTGGTGGAGTTTTACTTCAGGTCCACAGAGAAGAATGGAAGCCAGTGGCATACACTGTAACCAACTAATGTAAATTTACAGGAAATTCTTACAGCAGTATACTGTTTTGTTGAAATACTGCATATCACTGTAAAGAGAAAAGCATTATGGGTAGCTTCTGTGTTATTAGAGCGATTCATTCAAATTGTCTTCAAATACAGTAATTAACTGGGGATGGCAATGAATGTTGAGAACAAACACGTGAAGAGACAAAGAAGCAGCTAGAACCCCCCCCTTTCAAAGATCCAAAAGGACATTGGGAAAAAGATCTCTTAATTAATATATCAGAAAAGGAGTGGAAGGTAGCAATGTGGAGAATTCACTCGAGCTCCATATGTGCAAAGCATACAATTATTCAACTCAAAATTATATATCGAGCTCATCTGTCTCGCTTAAAACTGTCCAAAATGTTTCCAGGGCAAGATCCAACCTGCGAATGCTGCAACCAAGCTCCTGCCTCACTGGGTCACATGTTTTGGGCCTGCACCAAATTAACATCATTCTGGACCAAAATCTTTAAATGCCTATCAGACAGCCTTGGTGTCACAATCCCTCCTAATCCACTAACAGCTGTGTTTGGTTTACATCTTGCCTGAAGAAGGGGCCTGAGTTGCCTCGAAAGCTTGCATATTGTAATCTTTTTAGTTAGCCAATAAAAGGTGTCATTTTGCTTGGCTTTTCTCTACATTCATAATGGCTAACGCGGTACAACACCCTAGTACTAAGTGCCTTTCTGACAGCCTTAGTGTCACAATCCCTCCTAACCCATTAACAGCTGTGTTCGGTGTTCTTCCAGATGGACTTGAATTGGAGAAGGACAAGCAAACGGTGATTGCATTCACTACACTTTTGGCACGCAGACTTATTTTATTAAATTGAAAGAATCCTAACTCTCCTCTGATAAGTCAGTGGGAAACCAATGTTTTATATTATTTGAAATTGGAAAAAATCAAATTCTCACTTAAAGGATCTGTACAGAACTTTTTCAAAACCTGGCAGGATCTAATCAATAATATTCTAGAATAAAAAGAAATAATTGTTTCCGCATTTCTTTTCCTTCTCCATTTATCTTTATTACCCTATTAAACTCAACAATTTAGGTATGTTTACATGCTTTAAGTATTACTCCTTAGGCTATGCTCTCCTTCTCAGGGGTGGGGTTTGATTTGTTTTTAATCTTATTTTTTTGTAAAAATTGATCTATGTGTATGGAATGATTATAAAAAAATTAATAAAATTTTAAAAAAAAGAAGAAGCTACAACAAAAACTGCAATAAATCCAAATCTTTTTCAATTTATTCGATTTTAATGTAATACTAACACATTTCAAAGCAATTTTATTGAACTTTTTCTTTTTTGATTTAAGCTGTTTGTAATATTCTATATTTTTATTTATTTATTTATTTTAGCAGCGAACACAGGCCATGAGTGTCTGCATTTAAAAGAAATTAAAAAAAAAAGTAAATGCAAATGTAATGTTAACATTTTCAGTACTGATACTATTAACGCTGCTTCAACATGGCTAAACGAACATGGTGATGTGTCAGTTTTGTGATTTTGAGTGCACTACAAAGTACGCGTATTTTCAGCATGTAAAAATCCACGAGAGTCTCCCGAACGTCTTGTTTAAATGTCCCCTTATTAAATGCACTTGTTTGTTCAAAAACACAAAATCATATATATGTAGAGAGACCATCGACAAGATCTGAGGAAGCCAGAAGCACCCGTGACTGAGCTCGTGTATTGCCATGTAGGACTGTGCAGTGTGATTTGTCCAATTTAACATACCATTTGAAGTCTCACATCAGAGAGGGCCAGGCAGTAGTTTGCACATTTCAGCAATGTCATACAACCTTTACCGTTGTATATTCTTTTACTTCTCATTTGTCAAGAGTGCGTAAGTCCTGTACAACATTTGATCTTTTAACCCGTGAGTTGTCAGTAACAGAAATGAGAATGACAAGAGTGGCAGACACAAATGAACAAGTGGAGAATCCTTCAGTGGTGGAGGAGGATTATAAATTCCGATAAAGAGGGAGACCAAGCAGAAATCACACCGGAGAGAGCAGAAGAGTCCATTTTCTTGGATAGTTTGACTCTATTTTTATAAACTTACAAGCAAAACTCTTACTGCCTACATCAGGTGGAGTGGTGGCTCTGAGACTACAGATCTGCACTGGCAATCAGAAGGTTGCAGGTTTGAATCCCGTAAATGCCAGTAGGGACTCTGCTCTGTTGGGCCCTTAACCTGCAATTGCTGAGCGCTTTGAGTAGTTAGAAAAGTGCTATATAAATGCAAAGAATTATTATTATCAGTCATACAGTCCATTACTGAAGACTTTCAAGAAGTAGATGACATCAGTCAATCTTTTTTACTTTATAAGTTGGATGAAAAGCTTATTGCATTGGGCGTCTCTAATGGAGAAAGAGAATATTGTAGAAATTCTTAATTCAAACGATTTATTTTGGGCATGCAACATTGGGGTTTTGAAAATCAATTAGAGATGAAAACCAGCGTTTAAAAATCAGTTTAATTATAAGAGCCAGGACCTCTTTATCTTGATCAGAATATTTTAGGATAAGAATGTTTGGGACAGTACGTTGCAATAAAAGAGACACTGAAGTCACTCTTTCAGTGTGAGTCGGTCATGCAGCAATTTCATTACTTTAAGTGACAGGTGAGGTCTTGGTCTAAGTCAAGAGGTGTCTTGGAAGACATATGGCTGCAAATGAAACTTTTCAGAATAATGAGGGATCACTGGGTTTGTTACTGTTCCAGGATGCCTTTGAAGTGGTAAATCCACTGGGCTCTGGCAAGAAAAAGCATAAAGTGCTGGCTGTCTGCTTGACTGTAGTGGACATACCATCTCACAACACATCCATTGTGGATCAAAGGCAGCTGGTTATGCTTTACCATGTCCTAGATTACAAGTATTCTGGTCCTGATGCAGTCTTTAATTCACTAATCTCAGACCTAAAAGACAAAATGAACAAAAAGAACAAAATGGCATAGACCATCCTGATGGACATGTGGGCCGAGCACACTGTGTGCTATTGCTGGTGATAACCTTGGCTCAAACAACATCGGTGGCTTTAATGAATATTTCAGCAAAAGAAACTATTTCTGCAGATTTTGTAATAAAGACCGAGCAACATCATCATTCCTTTACAAGAGGTGAAAAGAGAACTAAAGAGTCATACAACTCCAGTGTACAGTGTTTTGATGTAAGTGGCTCAGACTCATCTGTGGGAATCAAATTTGATTCAGAATTTAATGAATTAATGCATTTCCATGTGTGCCAGCCTGGTCTTCCTCCTTGTTTGGGCCATGACCTATTTGAGGGTGTTGTGGCATATGACCTGAAGATCTTGTCATAACTAGAAACCGTTCACATATAAAGATTTGAATGGTACGCTTAATCTATTCAGATACCTTGGTAGTGATGCCAGCAAGAAGCCTAGTGAACTTAATCCTGGAAGTGAGAAACTAAGCGGGCATGCTGTCCAGAATTGGTGTTTCCTTAAACTTCTTCCACTCTTAATTGGGGACAAAATTGAAAATCCAGTGCAGAATGAGGTTTGGTAACTTGTGTTGCAGCTCAGAAAAATTGTTGAATTCATTTGTGCTCCTGCCATTTCAACTAGCAAGGTCACCTACTCGAAAGTCCTTGTTGAGGAGTATTTGCAGAGTCGACACGGGACGTTTTCAAACCACCCTCTTAAGCCAAAATGTCATTATTTATGTCACTACCCAGAACTGATACTTTCCTTTGGGTCTTTTATTCGCTTATGGACCCTTAAGTTTGAAAACAAACACACTTATTTTGAGATGAGTACTCACAAATTGCACAACTTTAAGAACTTGTGCTCCACACCAGCTGTGTGTCGTCAGCTTTTGCAAGCTTATCTCTCTGCTGGTGAGATTTTTTCACAATGTGTTGCTTTTAAAAATCGGTTCTGTCTTCTTTCCAAATGACTACAATGACAACATAAAAAACTCGGTGCATCATCTAGGCCTCCAGTCAGATAACACTGTTGCTGTCATGAAATCAGAGTTAAAGGAACAAGCAACAAGAAAGGCATGTGTGTTGTCTTAGAGAAGGATGACGAGGGACTGCAGGTCTTTGGAAACATAAAATGGATTCTTGTTTGCAACAGTTCTGTTTATTTTGTCACCGAGAAGTGACATTCGGATTTCCTTTTTGTTTAAAGACAATTTCAGAGACCCCGTTCTCAAATGATTTCTGCCTTGAACGTGCTGATCTGCACGATTATTCGCCTTTGCTAGTGTGCGGTGATGTCTTTGGCCTTTCTCTTATTGCCAAGCACCACTCTGATGTCTGACATAAGTGAGGACATCAAGCAGGCCATAATATCTGTCCTCCGTAGTATGCCAGAAGAAACACTTGGCCAGTTAGTTGAAAAGATTTTAAACCAGGGAGTGGACAGCCAAGAAGATTTAGAAATTATCAGAGAAGAGGACATTGTTGAGTTTATTCGACCAGTCCAATGCAGGAAACTGTTAAAAGCATGGAAATTACAAGATAATAACCTTTATTTACTGCTGAAGTCTCTCAGGTAAATTAATGTTAATGTATGCACTTGCTTATTTTGTATTGAAATAATCAAAAATATTCTGGGTTTTATGTGGTTATTTTTGTCACTGCTCATACTTCTTATTTTTTGTTTGTTTTCAGATTCCAAAGATTGCTCTACGCCTCTCCAGCCGTCCTCAACGTGCACTTCATTCTCAAGCTCCTCAGTGTCTAGAAGCCCTTTGTCTTCTCCTTCACCTTCAATAAAATGAAACTGGCCAGAAACCTTCCAGGTCCCTTGGGAAAAAATGCCACCTGGAATTTGTGTATCCACTTCCAGTGGGAAGAGACCCTCACTATCAGATAGAAGGCAAATGGTTTGGGTGTTGGTTGGTGAAATGCAGAAGTAGGAGGCCAATCCAATGAGATATCAGTGTCTTATAATTGCAGAAAAAATGATCAAGCAGTTTCTACAGTCCTTTGTAGATATGCTAGAAGATGGTTGTTACGCAGCGGGAGGATATTCATCCCATCTGACACAGGTACAGGTTCATGTGGAGCATCTAAACAGGAATAACACAATGGCACAGCGGAGATCTGTTAAAGTTGGCACTGGAGCAAAGCAAACAACATTACTCACAGATAGCGAAGGCTGCACACGATGGCAACCTGACCTTCCACCTGAAGGGACAGAAAGCACACTGGAAGAGAAAAAGCAGAGAATCCTGGAGATCTACTCACATGAAGGATTATCTGGAACTGAAAGAGGAGAGCTACAGGAACTCATGGCAACAACATACTATTCACAGCACAAGACGATAAATGCGACACAAGGCCACTCCATTGAATATTTCAAATCTCAGTGGCCTTACCTGTGTATTCCGAGAAGTATGTGTGCTCATTTTGACACTTTAACAGGTATTAATATTTTGAGAAAACTAGAAGCAGCCCTTGAGAAACAATGGAGAATCATCATGGAATTCTTCAGACAGAATCCTACCAATGAGGCAGTCAAGGCGGCACTGACAAGAAGAAACAGCAGTGTGGCACCTCGCCATGTTCTTGGGGCAGTAAGGGCACACTTTAAAGAGCAGAGGTAAGTGTACAGGGTTTTCATTCTTGTATTTTCAAGTAAAACATTTTAAGCAGTAAAGCCTTCCTATTAACATACAGTAATGTTGTGTTTTGATGGTACTGTGTAGCGACTTGGAAAAAAAGTACATTGGGACACAAATGTTTGTGGAGTGCTTTACTGAGATTTTAAAGAGTGATGAATAGGTTTTGGTACTCCAGGTGTTCTTTCTGGTTCTCTATCTTTGATGTCAGCATATCTGAAACTACTGCCAGGGGGCTGTTGAGTTATATGTGAGTTATAGTTCCAGGGGTCCTTCCCTATTGAGGTAGCCCTCAATTACGGTCCTCTTTTTGGACTCTTTTCTTTATGGTGTTTGTGAGTGTCAAGTGCAGGAGTCCATTGGGCTCTGCCATTGTCTCCCTCTTTCAGTTTGCCATGGTTGTATGTGCCTGATGTCTACAGTCTGGGTTACAATGAAGTCATCTTGAGGTGCACTCACCGTTTCATTCCCCTACTATTCCGGGATCTCACATGAGAAAGAACACAAAACAGTTATCTGCCATATGGCCATCTACACTGTCCTATTCTTCACATCTTCTTTAATTCCTTTCTCACCCTCCTTAGTGGTGACTGGCAGAGACTGGCACACTGGCATGTGCATATGGCATGATGTTGACTTTGAGTCAACAAAACTGCTTTTGTTTCTTTTTAACAAGAAATTTTGCTGCCTACAGGATTCTATCTCTGTTGCTGAAATTGAGAGGTCCAGAACTTTACCTGACAGTCCCTGATTGATTATCCTGGGTAGGCATGCTGTTTTATTTTTGAAGTAAGATTCTCATTGTACAGTCTGCATACACTTATTAAAGTGGCAGTGTTTCATAATGTACAAACCACAAATAAAGACTTTTTCCATATTTAAAGTGCAAGAAACAAAATTTAAGAGAAAACAAATAGATAATTATTTGGAAAAAAATACTCGTTGTGTAAGTGTGTACATGTTCCAAATGATAACACTTTCTGGAAGCATGTTGCACATTTATAAAGCTGTAAGTCCCTTACTGGGTCATTCCAAGACTTTGATGTTTGGTCTCTGAAGCTCTTCCTTGTTTGCCTTAGTTTTGTGCTCTGATTGTCACGTTGGAAGGTGAAATGTGTCTGCGGCTTTCTTACAGAAGCCAGCTGGTTCTGTGCCAATGTACTGTATATTGATCTATGGAGTGAGTCCTTATCCCATCTACTGTGTTTAGACTGACTGAACTGAGCAGAAGGAATCTCAAACTGTGATGCTGACACACCATGAGCCATACTGCCTTTGCCCCAGACGTATGTTTTATGATTATGGCCAAAAAATTTAATATTTCTCTCATTAGACCTATACATAATGCACACTTATTCAATCAGATTTTGTAGCTGTGTTTGCTGCACTTATATTTTGCAATAATTAGATTAGTTAATAATAATCATAATAAACACCCTGTGATTTCTGGCTTTACATCACAACACCTGGAATTTCAATAAAGTTGTACAAACATTTTTTTTGTATTATCACAGCTACATTTTGAGTTTCATACTTCAGGCGCAGTGGAACAGACATGTCACTGGATGGCGTCGATAGACAGAAGTGTGGTGACACAGGGGGAGTCATTCACAGAGGCAGTTTCTAGTCCAGGGTATACGCAGGGATACGGCGTATACCCACTTCTTATTAGGTCATCACAGTGTATACCCACTTCTAAATCCCCCTGTTATGGGTAGCCTATACGCTGCAGTGTAATACAGGGTATACGCGGGTATACGGCACTTTTCAGTCCACACACTGTGACAGTCTACGTCCACACTGACACGCTGATACGTATTTACTGTATGTGCTGCAAGCATGTCAATTTTTTTCTGCCATTGTTGTCTGTTTTGGTTGTGTTTTGGGAGAACTAACGATTGGTTAGGGCAAATGGATTACGCCAATCAGAGGCAGAGTAGGGTGGGACATGCTGTTCCTTTGCTTAACCGGGATAAATATCCTTTGCCGCCACCTTCCTGTCAGTCCATTGTTACACACCAAAAGGTGTCCTCACGTGAAAAGTTAATATAACCAAGTTAATAGTGAAAATGAAGTGAACCATACAAACCAAAATTAACTTTCAAAACAAACGACCTCGTGAAGCTACATTATTGCTACTATCCAGCCGGACAGGTAGCCACAGCCTCTCAGTCCCCAACCCCAGTTGGAGGGGGCGCTGACGGTGGAGGCGCTAAATCTCCGATCGACATTGCAAATTCAATGGAAGAACACGTCAACCATGGTGAGTACTTTATAATAGCAAAATTTGTAAATTATTTTAATACAGCGTTTCTACAGCATTAACTAGCAGCTTTTTTTATTTCGTTTCGTTTACTTTTTGTTGTTCCAATTTGCTCATGCTTTGGCTAGTGTTAAGTTAGCTTCCTTGACTTTCATTAGCATCAAAGCTGCTAGCTGTCAATAATTTCGGTTGGATGCATTTTAAAACGCAGATATTTCAACCTGACTTTCACATCAGTGCTTATTTTTGAGTATAGACAGATTAACAGGTGTTAGGGAGAGTTTATAACGTTATACTTACACCGTTGTCGGTGTCCAAATGGCCTGGACATTAAAGCATTTCTAGCTAGGTACAGTGGGTGACATTTGTATGTGATGGAGCCAGTGTCAAGTTAGGATAAAAGTCAGGTGTAGCAACAAGGCTGACCTCGAAATTCCCAGAGCTTTTTGTAGGGCACTGCATGAACCATAGACTTGAGCTGGCTGTGTCAGATGCAGTTGATGAGGTAAACTCTGTCAGTCACTTTAAAGCTTTTATGCAGAAGCTGTACTCTCTGTATAGTATGTCAAACAAAAATGAGCATGAACTTAAAGATGTGGCAGCTGAAGTAGACTCACAACTTCTTCATATTGGCAGAGTTTTAGATGTACACTGGGTGGCCGGTAGCTTTCGGACTGTTTGCACAGTTTGGACATCACTGAGAGCTCTTGTACAGCACTTTAAAAGTGCTTGACATGATGAGACAAGATCCAACAAAGAGAAGCAAATGTACAGAGGTCTATTAGACCATGTTCAAAGTTGTGAGTTTCTGTGTGATCTTGGGCTCATGTATGACACACTTCATGAACTAAGTATCCTGTTACAGGAACTTCAGGCTCGTTCTGTTACTCTACTTAGAGCAGACCATCTACTAAAATGCACAATAAGAGTGATATATTCATTTAAAGAGAGTCCAGGGCAAAAATACAGTGAGGCTTTAGAAGCAAAAGACAGGGGAATGTATCGGTCTGTTGCCTTGAAACAAAATGCAGAGCTCATCTCTATCCATCCCAGACAATTCTTGTAATGCATTGTGAACAATCTTGAAAAATGCTTGTCTTTTGAAGATGAGATCATCAAGGACCTCAGCATCCTTGATCAGAGTAAATGGCCATCAAATGCCAGCATTCGCCATGGTGAATGACAAATTAAGAGACTCTGCAAGCGATATAAGTTATGCAAAGACCAAGCACTGAATGGGATGTGGCACTTGCTGGAAGAGCCCAACAGTAAGCCCAAGGACCTAAAACCACTCCACTCATTAACTGTATGAAAACATTCCCTGTCAGCACAGCAGAGTGTGAGAGGAACTTCAGCCTTATGAACAATATAAACACAGACAAAAGGATTGTCCTACTGGTTTCAAAAATATCAAACTTGATGATGATTAACATCAATGGCCCCCCTTCTTCCAAGTTTGAACCTCAAAAATATACAAGGACCTGGCTGCTGAGCCACCGTATTGCTAGTTCTATGCATTCTAGGCAGTGCCGGGTGAAAACCGCTGTGGACAGCAAGTCTGTCTGGAGAATACTGTAGTGCAAGTCTAGACAAGCTGTGGACAGGTTTACAAATCTGTATTGACTCTAAATCTTCTGTTGTTATCTGTAATTTGTTATTTGATGTTTATATAAGTATACCACTACTTATCTAAGTATCTGCTGTTAATTCTCTTGAGCCAAAAATGTAAGCACTTTTTTAGATACCCTTCATTGTATTGAGAAAGCATATCACATTCATCGTAATGAATGAGGTGGAAAATATATATATACTTGTGTGTGTATATATATACATATATATATATATATATATATATATATATATATATATATATATATATATATATATATATATATATATATATATATATATATATATATATATATATACATATACAGTGCATCCGGAAAGTATTCACAGCACATCACTTTTTCCACATTTTGTTATGTCACAGCCTTATTCCAAAATGGATTAAATTCATTTTTTCCTCAGAATTCTACACACAACACCCCATAATGACAACGTGAAAAAAGTTTACTTGAGGTTTTTACAAATTTATTAAAAATAAAAAAACTGAGAAATCCCATGTCCATAAGTATTCACAGCCTTTGCTCAATACTTTGTCAATGCCCCTTTGGCAGCAATTCCAGCCTCAAGTCTTGTTGAATATGATGCCACAAGCTTGGCACACCTATCCTTGGCCAGTTTGGCCCATTCCTCTTTGCAGCACCTCTCAAGCTCCATCAGGCTGGATGGGAAGCGTCGGTGCACAGCCATTTTAAGATCTCTCCAGAGATGTTCAATCGGATTCAAGTCTGGGCTCTGGCTGGGCCACTCAAGGACATTCACAGAGTTGTCCTGAAGCCACTCCTTTGATATCTTGGCTGTGTGCTTAGGGTCGTTGTCCTGCTGAAAGATGAACCGTCGCCCCAGTATGAGGTCAAGAGCGCTCTGGAGCAGGTTTTCATCCAGGATGTCTCTGTACATTGCTGCAGTCATCTTTCCCTTTATCCTGACTAGTCTCCCAGTCCCTGCCACTGAAAAACATCCCTACAGCATGATGCTGCCACCACCATGCTTCACTGTAGGGATGGTGCCAGGTTTCCTCCAAACACGATGCCTGGCATTCACACCAAAGAGTTCAATCTTTGTCTCATCAGACCAGAGAATTTTCTTTCTCATGGTCTGAGAGTCCTTCAGGTGCCTTTTGGCAAACTCCAGGCGGGCTGCCATGTGCCTTTTACTAAGGAGTGGCTTCCGTCTGGCCACTCTACCATACAGGCCTGATTGGTGGATTTCTGCAATCTATTTTGGAATAAGGCTACAACATAACAAAATGTGGAAAAGATGATGCACTGTGAATACTTTCCGGATGCACTGTATATATATATATATAGACATATAGATATATATAATCTATCTATATCTATTGATATATCTATTGATATACAGTATATATATATATATATATATATATATATATATATATATATATATAATATATATATATATATATATATACCTATAGATATATATATATATAGGTATCCATATTACTAACCGAGAATGCTAAACCAGATGATGGACGCAGGGACATCCGGCCATGGGCCGTAGCTGCAAAAAGACGTACTGCGCAGGCGCAAAAAGAGTCCGCGAGAGTCGGCTGAGGAGCCGAGAAAGGCGGACAAAAGAGGGCGAGAGAGGCGGATGAGGGTCCGCGAGAGGCGCAGGCGCAAAAAGAGTCCGCGAGAGTCGGAGAAAGGTGGACAAAAGAGGGCGACAAAGGCGGATGAGGGGCCGCGAGAGGCGGACAAGACCACAGAAAAAAGGAGTGAGCACATACAAAAAGGAGTCACAGAGATGAGGCTCAACAAGCACTAAACTAAACTAACTAAACACCCCAAAAAAAAGAACAGACGAGCGCACAACAGCAAGGCACGACCACACACCCCCCCCCCCCCCCCCACCCTACAGGCACGGGACGGGACGGGACACACACCAAGAGGGGGATTCAACAAGCCCATGGAAGACAAAAAAAAAGAACACAAAACCACCCCACAGACCCTACAAGCAAGGGACGGGACACACACAAAGAGGGGGGATTCAAACAAGACACAGGAACACAAAAAGAAAGAAGACGCTCGCGCAACAACAATCCCCCCCACACATCCATAACAAGTGACACCCAAAGCCACATATTCTAAAGTGAACGTCGACACCTTCACACTAGGCAGCATAGGTGTCGGCATACGTGTCAGCATAGGTGGATGTCCTTTCAATAAAGCACTATTAACCGTTCGACTGCAGAAAAGGCTACATATTAACAGTGAGTGCGATCCTTCTTATTACTTATCCATATTTCGCATGCTGAGAAAGAAACAAGTCATGAATACACGGTCACGGGTACAAAACGATTCGGAAAGGATAACGGGAACAAACACATGAACACGAAAGAAACAAGAAAATAGACGGCGGCGCATAAAACGCGCTTCTGAAACACCGGGAGAAAAAATGTCTCGGATCAAAAAACGCAAAGCACAAGTGACACCGTTACAGAGACGTGCCCAAATGGACAGACACAATGAACGTAGACGCATTCAGCGCGCGTGTCAAAGTGCTACATCGAAAGAAGCACGATTTCAAACCGAAACAGCTCGCGTATCAGACATACAAAAAAGGGAGCGAAGAGACAGAATAAATGAACGGAGACGTGTACAACGCGCAAATGAACTGACAGAAAAAAAAAAGCAAGACGCGAAAAGCAGAAAGCTCAAATGACTGACATACAAAAACGGACAAGGCTCGATACAAACAATGCACGGCGTAGACTGAAACGGACTTTGCGCAAAGCGGAGGCGAATAAAAAAAAAGAAAAAAATAGCGCGTCACAAATAATGGACATGCAACAAAAAGGCAATCAAACGCAAAAAGCAAAACATTCCCGTCGCGGACATCAACGCCACACACCTGTTAAACGCTTACGCCAAATGGCTGAAAACGCCTTCAATAAGGAATCCACTATTGAGGAAAATTCATTGGGATTGATGAATGTCATTTACAATCATTGTCATTCACTTAACTTCACAGAAGAAACAACTGGCAATACAAATAATGAATTTACACGTTGTTGTCAAAAAGGTGAGATTAGACTGCCTCCTTTACATTCATATCCTGAATATCTAAAGAAGCTTCTAACTAACGATGTGCCTGAAAGTAAAAACTTTATGAACTGCATTAGATCCTACAATAGTTCATTTGCTTTTGCATCTACCGGAGTACATATCAGGCCACCAAAAGGCAATGGCCCATACTGCTTTCGCATATGTGGACAAATATTGCATCGCATTGGAACAGTGCACCCTGAAACAAATCAACAATGCAAATCTGCACAAATCTACATCCTAGATCCAGATGAGGCAATCTATCAACGCATGAACCTTCCTGAAAACAAACAATGCACAGAGCTTATAATGAGAAACGTCACTCATGTCATAAACAATCACCCATTAGCTAAGTCTATAAAAATGCTACATGAAGTTGAAAAGGAGGCAAATACAAAAGCAAATGCAGAAGGTATAGCGGCAACTACAATTGCTTTGGTCTTGATAAAGGACAAAGAACAAGATCCAAGACGATACAATCTGCCCGTCGTTAATAAAGTGGCAATTGTCTTTCAAAGTAAAGATGGTGAGCCTCCATTTCACAGAGATATTGTTCTACATTTACGTCCTGATAAAAACAACACACCTACATTCCAACGCAAGGTTGGCATCTACCTCTCTGAACCCATTTTTGGACATGGACAACTTTATGTTGCCTTCTCACGTGTTCGACGTTCATCTGACGTTAGAGTTAAAATTATAAATGATCCATGCCAAGGAAGACTCATTCAAGGACAAGACACCATCTTTACTACTAATGTTGTATACAAAGAAATATTCCAATAAAACATTAACATATGCCAAACACTCAATTTGTTATTTCTATGCGCATCATCTAAAGCTGCACACTATTCTATATCTAATTCATACATCTCACTCTTTGTCATGTCCCAACGCCAGGGGTTGGCGAGCGAAGCGAGCAGGGGGCGGAGCCCCCTAGTATCTATACTAATAAAAGGCAAAGCCCTCACTGACTGACTGACTGACTCACTGACTCACTCATCACTAACTCTCCAACTTCCCGTGTAGGT
>NW_026261594.1:463291-498291 GCF_900747795.2 Erpetoichthys calabaricus | reverse complement strand
TGACACTTTTTCTTGAGAATCCTTAGCTCTTTCTGAATTTATGCCTCCTACTGGGACTTGCTGATAGTCTGATTGTCTTGCCTTCCTTCAAGTCAAAGGCATCACCGCATGCCTAATACACAACCTGTACCATGACATTAATTTTCTTGGTATCATCTCCTTTCAGCGTACTATCCAGTATACTATTGAAGTATTACTAGTGGATAGTATATACTATCCAATTTTACCCATCAACGATCTGCTACTGGTGATAAATTTGACCGTGGCTTAATCTCAAAATCCTCTATGACTTCAGATTCAGCATCCCTTCTTCAACTTTGAGTAGATTCAGCAAAGAGGTCCGAGGCTCTGTGGTTTGCCTCCTCCATTGACATACAAGCCGTACAGTACTAAGAACTGGATTTCTGATGGATAGCAAGTGCTTTGCATTGTTAAATTTGCTCATTGCGCTTGGACTTACTATACCTTGATGAATCTTCCTACCATGTTAATTCTTGAAAATTTGACCAGAGACCTTGAATCTTCTTTTAGTTTCACTCTCCATTCTTGCCACATCCCATCTTGTATCTTGTAAGGAACCTCAGGCACCACCTTTTCCCCTTTTTAGAAATGAGGGCTATGCACTCCACGTCTAACATCAGTGTACATTTTTGTTTTCTCTTGAAGGATTGGACTTACTATACCTTGATGAATCTTCCTACCATGTTAATTCTTGAAAATTTGACCAGAGACCTTGAATCTTCTTTTAGTTTCACTCTCCATTCTTGCCACATCCCATCTTGTATCTTGTAAGGAACCTCAGGCACCACCTTTTCCCCTTTTTAGAAATGAGGGCTATGCACTCCACGTCTAACATCAGTGTACATTTTTGTTTTCTCTTGAAGGAACATCATCAGCCTTGCAGTGAAGATGAGGAGGAACGACATTGAGATGTATTTGTATTTTTCCAACATAAAGGGTAAATCATGTGGTGTAATAGCATGTGGTGTTGAATGGCATATTGGAAGACATTCTGAGAGTTCAGGTATCCAGGGTTTTACTTATAAGATAACAGACTGAATGAAGCCTTTAAGAACATATTGAAATCTTTAAGTGCCCTGTCTGCAGTCAGATGATATACTGAAGTGTGTATGTGATGAATATTCTATCACTCACTTTCAGAAATGCTGCAGAGTCTGAAGATGTGAATTGACAGGTGTTATCTGACACAAGGGTGTGTAGATTTATGAATTTGTTAGGACTGAGATAAGGAAATGTATGACATTTTGAATGGAAACAGAAACAGAGAAGGTAACTTCTGACCACTTGCTATGATAATCAGTCAGGGTTGGTCTATAGCAATAATTCCAGACAGCTGTTTCAAATGGACCCCCCACATCTATTACCAGTTTCTCCCAGGGTTCAGATGGAAATGGCACAGGTGCAGAAAAGGGAATTGGCTGTCTTATGAGAAGATCGGCACAGTTGACAGTTTTTAACATGAACTAAAACCATGTCATCTATACCTGGCCACCAACAGAGATGACACACACACTGTCTAGTTTAAACATTTCATTGCTGACCTCGAGGAGTGAATGTAACCATCATGTGACTCTGAAAGAAAGGAGCAATGAGACGAGCACCACAGAACACATAACCATCTTGCACACTGAATTAATCTCGTAATCAGAAATATAGACACTTAACTGTATCAATAGCATTAAGAGAAGATGGCTAACTATTGGTAATCTGAGTTCTCAGGGCAGCTAATTCACTGCAAAATGCAGAGGCAGAAACAAACAGTGCAGTTAGAGCAAGAGACTAAATCAGCACAAACTCCGTTTCGTTGTCAGAAATCGTCTCAGCAGTAGCACTGAAGGACAAGCAAGAGAGGCAGTCAGCAATGTGATTCTGTGACCCCGGATGATAAGCCACAGTGTAGTTAAAACAGCACAGTCACAATGCCCAGCGTGCCATCTACATGCCTGGGTGATCAGACACTTTGGAGGACAACAGAGTGTCCTGATGATTGGTGTGGACAGGAAGTTTCAACCCCACCACCAAGCCCTCCATTTCTCAACAGCCCACATACATCCAAGGTCCTCTTTATCAATTGTGGAATACTTTAAAGTGCTTTCAACATTTGTGTTGTGGTACTTTATAACTTAATGATTATATAACTAGCACACCAACACACCATTATAACACATTTTTTTATTACTATGCAATTTTTCTTTTGTCTTTCGTTTACCAAAAAGAATAGGGAATGATGCCATAATTTCAATGTGATAAGTATTAATTCTTGAATATTTCAATGGACAGCATAAATTTAGTAAGGAACATAACAGTTTAATTTAAACAATTGTAGACCTCAGAAAGCAGAAGCATTAGATATGCTAAATAGTCAAAAACAAAAGTACTGTGATGACAAACAGCTAACTTAAACATTTTATACTATTAATTCTTGTTGTTTTCAATGAATACAGTGATCCCTCGCTGTATCACGCTTCGCCTTTCGCGGCTTCACTCTATCGCGGATTTTATATGTAAGCATATTTAAATATATATCGCAGATTTTTTGCTGGTTCGCGGATTTCTGAGGACAATGGGTCTTTTAATTTCTGGTACATGCTTCCTCAGTTGGTTTGCCCAGTTGATTTCATACAAGGGACGCTATTGGCAGATGGCTGAGAAGCTACCCAACTTACTTTTCTCTGTCTCTCTTGCTCTGACTTTCTCTGATCCTGACGTAGGGGGATTGAGCAGGGGGGCTGTTCGCACACCTAGACGATACGGGCGCTCGTCTAAAAATGCTGAAAGATTATCTTCATGTTGCTACCTTCTGTGTGCAGCTGCTTCGTGAAGCGACATGCTGCACGGTGCTTCGCATACTTAAAACCTCGAAGGGCACGTATTGATTTTTGACTTTGTTTTTCTCTGTCTCTCTCTCTCTCTCTCTCTCTCTCTGCTCCTGACGGAGGGGGTGTGAGCTGCCGCCTTCAACAGCTTTGTACCTGCGGTGCTTCGCATACTTAAAAGCCAAACAGCCCTATTGATTTGTTTGCTTTCCTCTCTGTTTCTGACAGCCTGTGCTCCTGACGCGCACTCCTTTGAAGAGGAAGATATGTTTGCATTCTTTTAATTGTGAGACAGAACTGTCATCTCTGTCTTGTCATGGAGCACGGTTTAAACTTTTGAAAAAGAGACAAATGTTTGTTTGCAGTGTTTGAATAACATTCCTGTCTCTCTACAACCTCCTGTGTTTCTGCGCAAATCTGTGACCCAAACATGACAATATAAAAATAACCATATAAACATATGGTTTCTACTTCGCGGATTTTCTTATTTCGCGAGTGGCTCTGGAACGCAACCCCCGCGATGGAGGAGGGATTACTGTATCTTAATTTGGAATGTTTTACTATTTTGTAATGAACTTCTTAGATTCATTAAAATGATAAGGTAACTAATTAACTAACTAACTAATAACTCCTGTGGACCCACCACTTACTGGAGGAACAGGGTCTGGATAGAATGTGACGTGGGAAATAGTCAAAGGCAGAGGCCTTATTGGATCAGAACCCAAACACACAAATTGACTCTTGGGATGTGGAATGTCACCTGTCCTGTGGAGTAGGAGCTGGAGTTGGAGGGTGAGGAGGAGAGCTACCAACTAGATATACAGTTGTTGGGCTCACGTCCTCCCACTCACTTGGCTCTGGAACCAAACCCCTTGATTGAGGCTGGACTCTCCTTTACTCTGGAATTGTTTGGGGTGAAAGGCCTCAGGTGAGAGTGGGCTTCTTGTGTCTCTGCCTCATCGATGCCATGTTGGAGTTTGTCCCGGAGAATGAGAGGGCTCCCTGTCTGCAGCTGATGTTCACGGATGGGAGGACTCTAACTGCCCATAACCCAAATGTCAGTTCATAGTAGCAGGTCTTATTGGATGCCTGGAGGGGATCCTGGAAATGGTCCCAGCTGGGGACTCCATAATTCTGCTGGGTGACTTTAACACCCAGGTGGATAATGATGGAGACACCTGGAGAGGTATGTTTGAAAATATATGGTCACCTTGATCTAAACCTTGTAGCAGTAGAGGCGTGGAGCCACCTCTAACACCCTCAGGTACCACTCCAGACACTGAATAAAAGTCCAAGACTTCTTTATTGTATCACAATAATGTGCACAAAGCACCCTCCACTCCACACTCATAAATCACAATAATTCTTTCTCACAAAACCAATCCTCCTCGCCCAGACACTTCGTCCTCCTACCTCCCAGCTCAGCTCAGTGTCTGGGCTTTCCCACAGTCCTTTTATATCCCCTGACCCGGAAGTGGTTCCTGTCCAAACCCACAAGTCCTTATTCCTTCTGGGTCAGGGTAAACAGTCCTTATTCTTCCGCCCGGGAGCACGTTGTTCCTTCCTGTCACGTGATGATGACGTACTCCCAGGTTATAGGGCACATAAGAGTCCACTAGCCCCCTACAGCGACTCAAGGTATCCAGCAGGGCTGTGTATATAAACTACAAAGTCCATAAGGCCCTGCTGGAATTCGGGGCACGATCATGCTGTCTGGAGGGCTCCTCCTGGCGGCCTGGGGGTGGCGACCGGAATCTGTAGCCGGCCGTCCATCACAACCTGAAGAGTATTTTGTTTGTGGTCATCCATGCTAGGCGTGGTTTGTTCATAATGAACACCATGTTCAAACATAAGGTGGCTCATAAGTGTACCAGAACACCTTAGGCCAAAGATCTATGATCAATTTCTTAATCTTATCATTAGGTTTGCACCCTTATATTCATGTGAAGTGAGGGACAGAGCTGTCAACTGATCACCACCTGGTGGTGAATTTGGTCAGGTAGTGGGAGAGGCATCTGGACAGACCTGGAAAGCCCAAAGAAGTAATGAGGGTGGACTTTGAACATCTCAGGGAGCCCCTTGTCCAGAAGACTTTCGATTCCAACTTCCAAAATAGCATTTCCTGCATCCCAGGGGAGGCTGGGGACATGCAGACCGAATGGCCCTTGTTCATAGCCTCCATTGTGGAAGCAGCTGCAAAGAGCTGAAGGCCATAGGTGCATCTCGAAGTAGCAACCCAAAGATCAAATGGTGGACACCACAGGTGAGAGGTGCCATCAGGCTGAAAAAGGATTCCTTCTGTGTATGGTTAGCAGACGAGACTCCCGAAGCAGCAGAGACATACCGATAGGCCAAAAGGACAGTGGCCTTAGTGGCCAGTGTAGGAAAAACCCAGGTGTGGAAGGAGTTCAGAGAGACCATGGAAAGTGACTCTTGATTGGGCTCAAAGAGGCTGTAACAAACCATCAGGCAACTCAAAAAATGGAAGGCAGGGATTCACCAAGGCCATTCTCAGTAAGGGTCAAGATGTGCTTACCTGGACTTAGGATGTTGTCTGGGAATGGAAAGAACATTTTGATTAGCTCCTGACCCCAATAGACATGCCCTCTGTAGGGGAGGCAGAGCCAAAAGCTGATGAGGATAAGCCGAGGTAGTTAAGCAACTCTGCAATGGCAAGACCCCAGAGGTGGATGAGATCTGCCCAGAAATGCTGAAGGTTCTGGACATTGTTGTACTGTCATGGCTGACAAACCTTTTCAATGTTGTGTGGTCATCGGAGCTTTGCCTCTGGAATGGCAGACCAGGGTGGTGGTTTCCATTTTTTAAAAGGGGAGTCGGAAAGTATGCTACAACTATTGGGGTACAACATTCCTCAGCCTTCCTGTAGCTTATTCTAGGGTACTAGAAAGGAGAAACCACCCAATCGTGGAACCTCAGGGGGTTGGGGAGGAAATGGTTGAGTGTAACTGCAGTATTTGACTAATCTGTTATTGCACATGCCTTCCATAATCGGCCTTCTTGTAATTTTTAATGTTTAGCTTGTTATCTTAATTAGTAAAACTTACATCCACTCTCATTCACATTGTACTTTGGCAAAGTGTTTCTGTTATGTGCAGTGGATATCAAACTTTTGCTTGCTAGTTTATGGGAGCCTGCTGAAGAAATAACATTAAATAACTGGTTGTTCTATTTGTTTTGTATTGTTTTGTTTTTTTTTTCCCATTATTTGTCTTAAAGTTCAAACAAGAGGCATCTGCAGCTATACATCTTCAAATATGGAGGTGCCCATAACATCAGTGCCAGGATTGCAGCAAAGCCCTGCCAGTTCAACAAATTATTCATTTATGTATTATGGTATTTGTTACCTTGTATTAATCCCTGAGGGTAAATTGTCTTTTCTCATGATCGTTGGAGGTCAGAGTGCAAGGTCAGCCATTGTACAATGCCCCTGGAGCAATTTTCAGGTTAAGGGCCTAGCTCAAAGACCCAATGGAGTAGGATCCCTTCTAGCAGTAATGGGATTTGAACCAGAAACATTCCAGATGCTAGTTAATATCTTTAGTCTCTGAGTCACCAAGGAGTTTTATTATTACTGTTTAGTTTTATTATTTAAAATTATCTTTTACTTTAAGAACAATTACCTGTCCTATATAACTAAGACTGGTTCAGGTTTGAGGTTAGTACAAAAGAAAATTGAACGGTCAGAGAGCTTGTCTGGTCCTGAGTCAGGCACTGCTTGTGGCCTTTACATCAACACCATCCTATTTGCCTATATGTCTGCTAATGAAATCTGTCATTGTCCGCTCTCAGAATGGGGGCTCAGCCACAAAGAACAACTAAAGTGGGTTTTGAAACCGGCGAACTGCTGAGATTTCACTGTCAAAAGGACACAGCATTACAAATGGAGAGGGGAAGAGCAGACTTGGAGAAATTGTGTCTGTCAGAACTCACTTGTTTCACATTTCACTTCACTGGCAGATGAACGCTTCTATGCTCTGACGAGTTCAATTCCAGCTTCACCCGAGTCATTTCCAGGTGATTTCAACTAATCGAGCAGTTTGACCCTCATGTAGAGCAATCAGCTTAAAGCATTATAGAGGCCAACACAGAAGAAAGCTGTGAAACATTAACTTTAAACTAAAAGGATCATTTTATAAGTGACATGAAGTAAAAAAGAAACAAAACCGATATTGACTTTAATCTATATAGCATGTTTGATTGAAGTCTACGGGTATTTGTGAAAAGACCAAACAAGACCAATAACAACTAGAAACTGCCTGCCTTGAAATACAACGAGTGATGAATTGGTGCAGGGCCTGTAACAGCCGTGATCTATCAGAACTGCACTCAAATAAGACCAGAAAAACGGGATTTACAGGAAACACACGGCTGGATCTCAAGTTACAAGCAGGGACTTCTCAGGTACTGCAATTATTATGGGCCACTTCAGGAATCTGTGACAAAGCTATCCATTTGTAACACAGAAAACACAGTGTAGATGTGTTCAGGAGGGGCTTAACTGTGACATACCGAAGTCACTTGGGGTCTGACTTATCAGAATTCTGAATGAACAAAATGGACTGTCAGGCCCTTCAAGCACAGCGAGTGAGCACAATGAATGCCAGTTTGACTAAATAGTGAGGTGGGCTACAACCACACGGTGCTCACTTTGGACTCAGAATAGAACTTCACTACACGACACTTGTGCCACACTTATGGGGGATTTCAGAATTCCTAAGTCATCAGTGCTTTAATATGAACAGATACCTGGATGGAGCCTCAGATTCACAGTAAGCATTTCCTTGTTGCACTGTTTGTGAGGATGTGATAAAACAAAACACCTATAAAAGATGACCAGTTCATCCTACTTTGCAGACTCTGACTTCAATAATTTCTTTTCAGGTAAAATTGCCCAGCATCTCTACTCAGGTCATCTTTTAACTGTGTTGTCCTCATTTTATCACAGCTACATAATAGAAGTATGCACTACTGTTTTCTTGTTTTACTGGAAACCATCACTCAGGTGTTAACAGTCTGCCATGTAGATCCTGCTCTCCATTGATCCTGACCGTGGAATCCTCTTGTCCTCAGACCCAACACTTTCAAATCTCTGCCATCTGCCATCATTCAAAAGTCTTTTCATCCAAACAACAGCATACATTTCTGATTGGGGTGTCCATACCATGTCACCCTACTTCCCATGATAACCTTGACATCTTGCTTACATCTTTATTTATTTTTCTTTCTCTTTTCTTTCTGTCCTGATGAGCAGCTCCTACTTCTTCTTGATGGCTCAGATTGTACCCCCATACATCAGCACTGCTGAGACTCCTATCTTATGTAACTTACAGTTACATTTTCTTGACAGTCTTTGACCATTTGTATCTCCTCGCACTTTCTTCCATTTTCTCAGTTCGTCATCAGTTCCATGATGGCCATTGCACAACCACCTCTTGTGTCAAACACCAAGGCCAGATATGCAACTTGGTTTATTTGTTTCAGCTCGACATTTCGGCTGTCTATGGCTCTTTTTCTCTCATTCTTGTTTTATTGAAAAATATTTCTTATAATATCTAAACTTTAAATTACAACAAGATTTTCCTTATATATATAAACACCACTCTATACTACTAAAAAATGAAGGGAAGGTTTTCTTCAGGGCGATGCCATAGGGGAACCATTTTTGGTTTCCTAAAGACCATTCCACATGAAGGTTCCAGAAAGAACTTTTATTTATTTAGATCCATAATCTGCTCCATACAGCAAATACCCATGAAGAGATGGTAAAAGCCTTGTGAAACACCAATTAAAAGGACTCTTGCTGTGTTTCATATCAGAGGCCAAGTTCAGGTTTTCTTGATCTACGAATGTCCTGCTAAGTAGTCTGCCAAACAGTAAACACTTCATTTTTTTCCAAATATCAGGCACAAAGTACAAAGAACCAACTTCATATGCAAAGAACCCTTCCCACAATGAACTGGCACATTGTCAAGCAATGGTTCTACAATAATCCACACAACCCACTGATGAATTATAAAATACTAAATAGGGGCCACCACCAAGAGCATTTAGCACATAAGCCGCATTTATATCGAGATGCTATTCTGAGCCAGCATTGGTACCACCAAAGAGGATTAGTGCAAGTCACGCTTGGCAACCAAGAAAATTAACTGTCAACCCTTAGCCTGGCACATGCCAGCGTAAAAGTGAAGCTAAGCATAATGTAGTGGAGTTCACAAAAGTCCTGTTAAATGAGAAAGAACACCTCAGAGAAAGTTTGCATTGTTTTTGTTCTTTGTAAATTGTCTAATTTTGTGTATTTTTTAAAAATTAATCTTACATGTTCACTACAAAATAATAAAACATCACAGCCTAAACTAGGGGTCGCCAACCTTTTTTCCCCTGAGAGCTACTTTTACAAAACAAAAATTGCAGAGAGCTACTCCTGTTTTCTAACGTTTCTTCTCATAGCTTATTTCAAATGTTTTGCCTGAACATTTACAAAATGTTGATGTCCAAAACTCACATTTTGTATTAAAACATCACAAAAATATTGAGTTCACCTGCAAGGGCATTTTGAATTTCTGTATGCATTTTCTAGTGTATCTCACACTACTGAATTAAAACATGAATGCTGTCAACACAAAACAATGCCATTCAAAATCCACAGATCTGACTTCTTCATTTGTCATTTTGTCACATGTCACTGTGTCACTTTATTCACAATTCCAGTGTCATGTGTGACGTGTTGTTTAGTCAGTCAGATGACTGGCACTGAGGTGTCTGGTGGAGTGGAGCCACTCAGGTTCACTCTGATGGAGTCATTTAAGTGTCCGTCTGTCAGTCTTGTTCTGAACTTTGACTTCATGACATTCATGTCAGACTCACAGAGGTATGGAGACCCAAACAAAGCAGACATTTTCAGAGCTGCTTGGTGAAGACTCTTATAATTATCTGGCTCTACTAAGCTCCAGAAATGCTGAGAATGCTGTTGAGACTTTAACTGCACATTATTTTGAAGGTTTAATGATATATAATATAAAATCCAATGTCTCGCTGTCTGTCTGTCTGTCTGTCTGCTATTCACGAGAGAAATACTTAACGGATTTAGATCGGGTTTTTTTCTAATGTCACCGCTGAGTTAGAGGCCGACGATGTAAAATACATATCATTCATAGCATCAGTGCACAGGTCTGTCCTTTAAAATGACACTGACATGAATGGCCAGTCATATCGTCCAGTCTGACCCTCTTGACGAGGGTAAAGTCCTTCAGCAGGAGTGGCACTGAGACGTCGCACCGCTCACTGAAGCTGCAGTTTTCTTAGATTGCCGAATGCACAAAATAATTCTGCATGTAAGCACATATCCTTGGAATTCTTGTATATAATTTATAATTGCTGCCAAACGATTTTCATGTTGCTCTTGAATACTTACTTGTTTTAAAGTGTTTCAAGTATAACGTTCCTAAAATAATAGGTTTACATTTTTTATGTGAATAATAGCATTAATATTTAATTATGCAGAGCACAAATTCCGAACTGTAACGTACTCATGCATAGATCTGGATGCCTTGTATCCTCTATTGAATTTCCATTTTGTGTTATTATCAATCAGCTATTATTTCTTGATCAACAGCTAAAAAGACCGCTACTGTCTCTGTTACCTATTCTTCTGTTTAATGACAATTAAATAAACTCTTCAAATTTTCAGAGCAGTCCCATAATACACCACACATACATTGCATAGATTGCATCACACATAAAGTCGGCTTAAAGCGGATGTTGAGCTCCTCTGAGCTCTGATTGATGTTATTGATGATCGACTCTTTGCGCTGCTTAAACCTCATGAGTGCTCACATAATCGTGGATTGCTGAGGTCCACCTTCAGTTAACGAGAAACACGTGGTTTTCGTGTAGCTGACTCACCGTTGATTGGAAAACACTTTTACTCAAGTGGGAATTACTTAACTAAATCATGGAATACCATACAGGAGTTTTAAAAAATCATGTATCACAATACACAACACAAACTTTACAAAACCCCACACACATGAATCACAATACATAAAGCCACATGAACATGTAACACATACCAAGAACCTCAACCTCCTCTTTATTGCATCAGAAATCCAGTCCCTGAAAATACAGCAGATCCAAATATGCAAAACAAATTGAACCCAAATGAATTAAATACACAATGTCAATGCAGGTAAGTTAGATCTTTCACACAGATACACAGTCCCTTAAGGCCCAACAGTATAACTGCTCCAGTTAGCCCACTGCCTATGGTATCTGACAATCTGCCCTCAGGATTAATTCAACATGCCAGTTGAGTTGTAAAAAAAAGTTGAGCCTTCCACCTCTTGTCTTCTCTTTTTTGATTATGAAACAATATCCATTTTTTAACATGCTACCTGATCATATGATGTTCTCTGGTGGCCCTGACATGCCAAGAAGGATCTTGCAGCGTAGGCAATAGAAACTATCAGGGTACAAGTTGTTCAGCAAGTGGTGCAGAGAAATAAAAATAAAATACCACACTTTTACTAATGTAGATTTGTTACAATCTGATGATTCTCTGCTGACTTTGACACAATAAAGGCCAATATGTCCCGTAAATCACCAACATGAACAGGCAACAAGAGGACAAACTACTAGTGACCTCTGCACCAATCCCATGGAAGGCCAATGATCTGCTTTCAGAGATCAAAATGCAATCAAAGATTCTCAGTCAAAAATCTGAAAGACGTGTCAAAACACAGCTGATCAAACAAGCCCTAATAAAAGAGAAGTCTGTTTCCATCGCAAAATCTTTGCAAAATCAAACAAGAAGCACCTAGCAATTTATACCTTAGGTAGGACAGAGGACACACTGGGCCACCATCTTAAAGAAGGCCATTAAATGATGTCACATGGTAGCAATAACATCATAACCATAGCCAATATGGCTGTCACAATAACCCAAATCATACAAAATGGCAGTGTTTGTAATGTAAACACTGAGATAAAATGACGTCAGGTGATATCAGCAAAATATTAACACAAATTAACAATTGCTGCAATTTCATTTGGTAAAATACTTTCACGGTATTTTGGTAAAATACGGTCCAATGGAGAAGTTGTAGATGGACTTGAAAATGGCTAACCAATCACAATCAACATGACACCTGTCCGAGCTCAAACAGTTTGACAAGAAAGAATTAATGGGGACAAACAGCAGAGCAGAGAGAGAGAAAGAGAGACCTGAGCACAGACTCCAGGCTGTCATGGCTGCCATTTACTAAACAATGACTTGAAGGGGTGACTACTCCTCTGTTACTTGGTGTTTTATATTTGTAGCTAATTTAGACCACTTTACAGTGACACATTTTCACTTTGAGATTTGACTGGTGCCAAAAAGACAAATTCAATCCTCTGAGATCCAGTATTGTCTATCCATCCATTATCCAACTCACTATATCCTAACTACAGGGTTACAGGGGTCTGCTGGAGCCAATCCCAGCCAACACAGGGCGCAAAGCAGGAAACAAACTCCAGGCAGGGCGCCAGCCCACCGCAGAGCACACGCACACACACACACCAAGCACACACTAGGGACAATTTAGAATCGCCAATCCACCTAACCTGCATGTCTTTGGACTGTGGGAGGAAACCCATGCAGACACGGGGAGAACATGCAAACTCCACACAGGGAGGACCAAGGAAGCGAACCCAGGTCTCCTTACTGTGAGGCAGCAGCGCTACCCACTGCGCCACCGTGTCGCTCCATCCAGTATTATATCACAAGAAAATGTGAAACCTGCCAAGAGGTGAATACTTTTAAAGGTGAATCTTTAAATATGTTTAAAATAAATAGTTACTGTAAAAGAGCACAAGTGTATTCAGAAGTGCAGATGCCAAAACCCCAATAATCAAGAAAAAGGCCTGAAAAAGTCACATAAACAAAAATAAAATCAAATCTTAAAAGCTAGCAGTACAGAATGCATGAGCAGAAATTTCCTTTAATGAAACAAGATAAAACAAGTCAATTTATTGGCAGCAGTAAAAATGTAAAAATCCTGAGATAAAACTCAATCTGACTTGATGGAGATGTCAATAGCATGTTGGAGTCGTTAGAGATTTAGAATTCAATTTTCTATCACACATTGGCCTTCAGAATTAATGCACTGCTATCAGGACTGACAATCCATCCATCCATTATCCAGCCTGATACATCCTAACTACAGGGTCATGGGGGTCTGCTGGAGCCAATTCCCCACACAGAGCGCAAGGCAGGGAACCAATCCTGGGCAGGGCACCAGCCCACCGCAGGGCACACACACACACACCCGGGATAAGTTAGAATGCACCTAACTTGCATGTCTTTGGACTGTGGGAGGGAACCGGAGCACCCAAAGGAAATACACGCAGACACGGGGAGAACATGCAAACTCCACGCAGGGAGGACCCAGGAAGCGAACCCAGGTTGTCTAACTGCAAGGCAGCAGTACTACTCACTGCGCCACCGTGCCTCCCCAGGACTGACAAGAAACAGTAAAAAAGAAACAGCAACCATGGCAGCCGAGAGCAGCGACGAAACAAAAAAATGAGAATTTCACTCAGCTGTGTACGTGTGATAATACACTTACACTAAACAGAACTAAACAAACAGAGCAAGGATTCTCCCATTTTACATCTATAATAACTTTTATTTTTATTTTTCCTATTTGTAAAGCACACACATAGGTGTGACACTGCGCTACAGACAGAAATGAATGCCGATGTTGTTTAGGACCTCCAGGCCAGACAACTCTGTCCTGCTCTGCCAGCTCAGTATAATTTAACGTCTTTGTTACCAACAGTCAAATACGAGATTCTGATAGTCACCTGCAGCCCTTCAGTGTCCTGAGTGACCAGAATATCACAAGTTACTCTGAGCAGTTTATTAGTTTTATTCTCCTTACCTGTTTATGTCCCTGATGGCCCGTGAACTGACAACGTGACTTTATTCAATATGCCGCTGCAGGCCCCTTGATTTTGGCAGGCAGGCGTTGTCAGTTCTGTGGCCACACCTGAGACTGCAGCAGGACTCGGCTTGTCTCTCAGCTCTCTGGCTGCTGTTTTTGCATTCCAACAAAGTCTGAAAGCAGCAAGTGTGGTCTTGTGACTAATGTAATAAAAATTAAAAGGAATGCTGTCTGCTGAGTCTTCATCAGTGAAAGGTGCCACTTTACCATCTGGTGCTCCTTATTAACAGAAATTAACAAATACAATTACAATATTGACGTGTGTGCCTTTCTTCAGATTAGGGATGTGCACACAGTGGTGGTCACAGTGGCTCTCAAGCGCCTGCCTCTGTACCCTCACTGTCCATTTTCTCCTTAATCCTTTGCTTATGAGAAAACAAGCGTGCGCCTCCTTCACATTAAAAAAGCAGTGATGAGCACCATACTTTGTTCAAACTACAGTAAGTAGAAATTCAGATCAATAACCTCATCGGCACTTCCTCAGTCATCTGTTGTTGTTGTGTTCTCACAGAACTTCACCATAAATCAATCCCATCTAAATCCTTGATGATTTTAGTAAATTCTTTTTGTGTTTCCTTTCTTTCTTATTGAAATTTATTATTTTTCAGTGAGTCACCAATTGTCAAGAATTTCTTAGGACTCTGTTAATAAAGGTCTGGGTTTGGTGTATCCAGGGTTCAATACAGTTATCATTAGCATTGACAGTTATCCAGTTTGAAGTGTCCAATTTGAATTTGTTCCATTTGTTATGATTACCATGGAGCGGCTGCTGCTTCACCACCTGAGGCCACAGGTCCAACACTCCCTCGACCCTCTGCAGTTCGCATACCAGGAGAAGGTGGGAGCGGAAGATGCCATCATCTATATGCTACATTGATCCCTCTCCCACTTGGACAGAGGCAGTGGCGCTGTAAGAATTATGTTTCTAGACTTCTCTAGCGCCTTCAACACCATCCAACCTATGCTCCTTAGGGACAAGCTGACAGAGATGGGAATAGATTCATACCTGGTGGCATGGATCGTGGACTATCTTACAAACAGACCTCAGTATGTGCATCTCAGGAATTGCAGATCTGACATTGTGGTCAGCAACACAGGAGCGCCGCAGGGGACTGTACTTTCTCCGGTCCTGTTCAGCCTATATACATCGGACTTCCAATATAACTCGGAGTCCTGCCACGTGCAAAAGTTTGCTGATGACACTGCTATCGTGGGCTGCATCAGGAGTGGGCAGGAGGAGGAGTATAGAAACCTCATCAAGGACTTTGTTAAATGGTGCGACTTAAACCACCTACAACTGAAAACCAGCAAAACCAAGGAACTGGTGGTGGATTTTAGGAGACCCAGGCCCCTCATGGACCCCGTGATCATCAGAGGTGACTGTGTGCAGAGGGTGCAGACCTATAAATACCTGGGAGTGCAGCTGGATGATAAATTAGACTGGACTGCCAATACTGATTCTCTGTGCAAGAAAGGACAGAGCCGCCTGTACTTCCTTAGAAGACTGGCATCCTTCAACATCTGCAGTAAGATGCTGCAGATGTTCTATCAGATGGTTGTGGCGAGTGCCCTCTTCTACGCACTGGTGTGCTGGGGAGGCAGCATTAAGAAGAAGGATGCCTCACGCCTGGACAAACTGGTGAGGAAGGCAGGCTCTATTGTAGGCATAGAGCTGGACGGTTTGACATCCGTAGCAGAGCAACGGGCACTCAGCAGGCTCCTATCAATTATGGAGAATCCACTGCATCCACTAAATAATGTCATCTCCAGACAGAGGAGCAGTTTCAGCGACAGACTGCTGTCACTGTCCTGATCCACTGACAGACTGAGGAGATCATTCCTCCCCCAAACTATGCGACTCTTCAATTCCACCAGAGGGGGTAAACGTTGAACATTATTCAAGTTATTGTCTATTTTTTACCTGCATTTTTTATTACTCTTTAATTTAATATTTTTTGCTGCTGGAGTATGTGAATTTCCCCCTGGGATTAATAAAGTATCTATCTATCTATCTATCTATCTATCTATCTATCTATCTATCTATCTATCTATCTATCTATCTATCTATCTATCTATCTATCTATCTATCTATCTATCTATCTATCTATCTATCTATATACGGTTATACATGTACAATGTGCACGAAATGTAAAATTGTTTGATTGCTCCAATCAGACTGTGCTTTTTTTGTTAACTTTGATTATATGACAGCAACACTCATAACAATGACAACACAATTACATTGACAATCATGTTACGTTATTTTTAAAATGTTTCCTTTACTTTTTCATAACCTCTTTAACACACTACTTCTTCGCTGCGAAGCGCGGGTATTTTGCTATATATATATATATATATTAATATATACACACATACACATATATTATATATATATATATATATATATATATACACATATATGTATATACACATATATATATATATATATATATATATATATATATATATATATATATATAAATATATATACTGTATATATATATACATACATATACACACATACATGCAGTTTCAATAACATAGAAATCAATATAAACAACATTAACATCATTATCATATGAGAATATGAAGTAATATATAAGAAGCACATTTCATATAACTTTAAATTATTAAACAGTAAAATCTTCTTCTGTAATTTGCTACCGTGGCTATTCGTTTGTCAGTCCAGGATTTTAAATCACCTGTAGCTCGCAAACCGTTTCACCTATTGACTTGAAATCTGGTACACATATAGAACATCACGTCTACTATCCGCTTTATGGGTGATGATTGTATTACTCTTTTTATCCATCCATCCATCCATTTTCCAACCCGCTGAATCCGAACACAGGGTCACGGGGGTCTGCTGGAGCCAATCCCAGCCAACACAGGGCACAAGGCAGGAAACAGTCCTGGGTTTTTATCTTTATTTTATTTTATTGTAGAATCAACCCCTATCTGCGCACACCAGGGCGGCCGTGGGCGGATGCGTATGGTGTATTCACTCCACGTTATCGTGCATTGCGCTGTCACTGGTATTTTGATAAAAGAATTTGAACAACATATAAGAAGCGTATAAATTATTAAACAGTAAAACATTAACATTTAAGAAGTAAAGTTACATTAAGTACTACTGCAGTGCCTTCGGGTATACCTCATTTTTTGTTTGGCCATTACATGCTTAAATGTATACATTTTTTGTTGTACCTACCCGAGAACACGCGACATATAACCGAGCGTGGGAGAAGCATGGATTTTAAACACGCGTTGAGTTCATCTGCTGGTCTCCCTCGTGAAATAACTGGTAATGTTTGACTAAAATCTACAGCGAGTAAAACGACATTACCTCCTATTTTTTTTTTACGATCTCTGAGATCTTGCTTTTTTCGGTTCAAGGCTTCATAAGCTCTTTTATGTTCTATGGTGTACTTATCCCAAACCATCATCTTTGAATGTTGCAAGACTTTCGCCTTGTATGTAGATCGGGGTAATTACATTCATTGCATTCCTAGTCTGAATCACAATCTGATTGTATGGGTGGTTACCTGACACTGTAGGGTTGCCACCCGTCCTTTAAAATACGGAATCGTCCCGTATTTGAGAATGAAATTGCGCGTCCCGTTTTGAATCAATACGGGACGGGATTTGTCCCGTATTTTTTTTATCATTTTTTTTAAAGCAGCGTCTCATGCAAATCATCCCACACACATTTTATGAAGATGCCTCCTTTCCTACTTTTGATTGGTTAATACTTGATGTCATCGTTAGTTTGATTGGTCTTTTTAACTGTCCAGTGAGGAGGGCGGGTCTTTTAAGTAGAGTTTGCAAACTGTTGGCACTGGGATGTGGCACCCGCCGCAGTATGAGTCCCTTATTTTTTTGTATTAAAAGTGGTAACCCTACCTGGCAGGTAACACTTATGTTTGGTCATGAAGTCATCTAAAATCCGCCACGTGCCCTCTTTTAATTGTGAGAAGCAGATATATATAGCCAAATTCTCGCGCTTCGTTGCGGCGAAGTACTGTTTTTAATTTTTTAAGAAGAAAATAAAACCTTTTTAAACGGATCAAAAATAACCCAATAACAATTTGTTAAGGATCTGTTTTTTTGTGAACCTCGCTTTTCACAGCTGTCCCGCTACGGCATGGGTTTCGTTTATTTGACAGTATGTAGATCGTGGTAATTAAATTCATGGCATTCGTTTTCTGAATCACAATCTGACTGTATGGATGGTTACCTGCCAGGTTACGCTTGTGGTTGGTCAGGAAGTCGCCTTACATCCGCCACGTGCCCTCTTTCTGTTCCCAGAAGCTGATCATAGAATGGTTTTAATAGTTTACTTTCAAATAATGCAAAGAGTATGCGACACGTGTTTCTCCTTAATTCTGGGCTCATCAGGCATACACACTCACTGCATCCCCTCTCGAGAATCGAATATCGTCAGCGCCAGAGTTGAAGCCCCTAACGTTGCGGTCAGCAAGTGGGCTAACATGTGCCGTCTTTCAGTTGCGAGAAGCAGATCATAGAATGGTTGAAACTGTTTCCCCTAACGTTGCGCTACAGCGTGTGGTTCGTTTATACCTCGTGTCTTCTCATTAAACTTTTATCTCACGAATATGTTATTGCAATCCGCAGCGGGAGCGTTTCTATAAACTTAATTTAAACTTACGTTTTACACCGTGCTTTGTTTCCCTTATGAACATGCTTGTATGCTTCACTCGCTCCCTTCTCAATTGTTTAATGAATTTTTTGTTCTTCACTGTTTGCGGCTCCTCCATCATTTGTCCCTACTGTGTTCACAGTCTTTTCACGTGATTACGTGGGAGGCTTGATGACGTGACACTCAACTCCTCCTCCCACGGCCATCGAGCTGCCGTCCATTACAGTATATTGTGAAAAAAGAGGTTCCAGTTATGACCATTACGCGTTGAATTTCGAAATGAAACCTGCCTAACTTTTGTAAGTAAGCTGTAAGGAATCAGCCTGCCAAATTTCAGCCTTCCACCTACACGGGAAGTTGCAGAATTAGTGATGAGTCAGTCAGTCAGTCAGTCAGTCAGTCAGTCAGTGAGGGCTTTGCCTTTTATTAATTAGTATAGATGCACATGTGACCGCCAGACATGGAGATGACATGTTGAACAGTTGCTACCCAGTATACCTGCTGAAACAGTGAGTGGCACAGAAACATCTGAAGGAACCAAGTTCTAGAGAGATGACATAAAGCCAGCTGGGATGCCACCAGTTGCTACGGCTTCAGGTTCTGCTGATGTCAAAGTTACCTGAGGCTGCATTAGGAGATGAGCACACAGCAGATGTACGACGTAACCCTTTAAGAAGATGGAAGCCTCGTGACTGCTTTAACTAACTGACCCTATATATTAGAAAATAATAATAAGAGGAAGAATAATCCCCTGTGCTAACAGGATGTAGAGATAGTTTACCCTCTTTGCTTCATTAGAATGTAAACTAGCATTGCCGACAGGGTGTGTTCTGCTTCAGTCTGATATTCCTGTTTTAAATAGCAAATGTTGTCTGTTAACTGTTACTAAAATTTACAATTTTAAGGGGGGGGGGGGGGTAATGTGTAATATTGTAAGTCTGTTGAACAATCAAGGATTCCATAGTAATAAGGAATTATGGGTATTGGGGAGCTAATAGGAAGCTGATTGTATTACACATGTGGTGTAACGTGTACTCAGCAACAAGAGCTTGTTAAAGTTTATTACGCTAAACCTGACTCCGTTTTTCTCCTTTTGTAACTGCAATATTATTACCTTCAGATATAACATTCCCAGCATTAATGGAGGTGGGGGCACTCCCAGAAGAAAAAGCCTTTTCCCTCATTTAACACTCCCATCTTTTACATTTCCACACATTTCAATTTTTAGATTCTGATGTTGACATAAAAAGCTCTTGAATAAATGTATTTCTGTATATAGAAACAAGTGGACCAAAGGATGCTGAGAGCGATGTGGACGGTGTGGATGCAAAACAGTCATTTTGAGAACAATGGAAATACTTTCTGAAATGTTATTATTCCATTATGTTTTTTTGCTATTTGTACTTCTCTAAAAATCAGATTGTTGTCACATATAAATGAAAAATGGAAATGGAGCTGCAGTGTGAATGGGGTCTTTTTGGTTTCAAGTGCAAGGTTGTATGCAGTGGTTTAACAACGGTGCAGTTGTCTTCAACAACATGGAAGTGTTCATGAAAAGGAAATAAAATCAGAAAAAAATAAGAATAATAATTAATCATAACAAATGGAACAAATTCAAATTGGACACTTCAAACTGGATAACTATCAATGCTAATGATAACTGTATTGAACCCTGGATACACCAAACCCAGACCTTTATTAACAGAGTCCTAAGAAATTCTTGACAATTGGTGACTCACTGAAAAATAATAAATTTCAATAAGAAAGGAAACACAAAAAGAATTTACTAAAATCATCAAGGATTTAGATGGGATTGATTTATGGTGAAGTTCTGTGAGAACACAACAACAACAGATGACTGAGGAAGTGCCGATGAGGTTATTGATCTGAATTTCTACTTACTGTAGTTTGAACAAAGTATGGTGCTCATCACTGCTTTTTTAATGAGAAGGAGGCGCACACTTGTTTTCTCGTAAGCAAAGGATTAAGGAGAAAATGGACAGTGAGGGTACAGAGGCAGGCGCTTGAGAGCCACTGTGACCACCACTCTGTGCACATCCCTAATCTGAAGAAAGGCACACACGTCAATATTGTAATTGTATTTGTTAATTTCTGTTAATAAGGAGCACCAGATGGTAAAGTGGCACCTTTCACTGATGAAGACTCAGCAGACAGCATTCTTGTTTATTTTTATTACATTAGTCACAAGACCACACTTGCTGCTTTCAGACTTTGTTGGAATGCAAAAACAGCAGCCAGAGAGCTGAGAGACAAGCCGAGTCCTGCTGCAGTCTCAGGTGTGGCCTCAGAACTGACAACGCCTGCCTGCCAAAATCAAAGGGCCTGCAGCAGCATATTGAATAAAGTCACGTTGTCAGTTCACGGGTGATCAGGGACATAAACAGGTAAGGAGAATAAAACTAATAAACTGCTCAGAGTAACTTGTGATATTCTGGTCACTCAGGACACTGAAGGGCTGCAGGTGACTATCAGAATCTCGTATTTGACTGTTGGTAACAAAGACGTTAAATTATACTGAGCTGGCAGAGCAGGACAGAGTTGTCTGGCCTGGAGGTCCTAAACAACATCGGCATTCATTTCTGTCTGTAGCGCAGTGTCACACCTATGTGTGTGCTTTACAAATAGGAAAAATAAAAATGAAAGTTATTATAGATGTAAAATGGGAGAATCCTTGCTCTGTTTGTTTAGTTCTGTTTAGTGTAAGTGTATTATCACACGTACACAGCTGAGTGAAATTCTCATTTTTATGTTTCGTCGCTGCTCTCGGCTGCCATGGTTGCTGTTTCTTTTTTACTGTTTCTTGTCAGTCCTGGGGAGGCACGGTGGCGCAGTGAGTAGTACTGCTGCCTTGCAGTTAGACGACCTGGGTTCGCTTCCTGGGTCCTCCCTGCGTGGAGTTTGCATGTTCTCCCCGTGTCTGCGTGTATTTCCTTTGGGTGTCCAAAGACATGCAGGTTAGGTGCATTCTAACTTGTCCCGGGTGTGTGTGTGTGTGCCCTGCGGTGGGCTGGTGCCCTGCCCAGGATTGGTTCCCTGCCTTGTGCTCTGTGTGGGGAATTGGCTCCAGCAGACCCCCATGACCCTGTAGTTAGGATGTATCAGGCTGGATAATGGATGGATGGATTGTCAGTCCTGATAGCAGTGCATTAATTCTGAAGGCCAATATGTGATAGAAAATTGAATTCTAAATCTCTGACGACTCCAACATGCTATTGACATCTCCATCAAGTCAGATTGAGTTTTATCTCAGGATTTTTACATTTTTACTGCTGCCAATAAATTGACTTGTTTTATCTTGTTTCATTAAAGGAAATTTCTGCTCATGCATTCTGTACTGCTAGTTTTTAAGATTTGATTTTATTTTTGTTTATGTGACTTTTTCAGGCCTTTTTCTTGATTATTGGGGTTTTGGCATCTGCACTTCTGAATACACTTGTGCTCTTTTACAGTAACTATTTATTTTAAACATATTTAAAGATTCACCTTTAAAAGTATTCACCTCTTGGCAGGTTTCACATTTTCTTGTGATATAATACTGGATGGAGCGACACGGTGGCGCAGTGGGTAGCGCTGCTGCCTCACAGTAAGGAGACCTGGGTTCGCTTCCTTGGTCCTCCCTGTGTGGACTTTGCATGTTCTCCCCGTGTCTGCATGGGTTTCCTCCCACAGTCCAAAGACATGCAGGTTAGGTGGATTGGCGATTCTAAATTGTCCCTAGTGTGTGCTTGGTGTGTGTGTGTGCGTGTGCTCTGCGGTGGGCTGGCGCCCTGCCTGGAGTTTGTTTCCTGCCTTGCGCCCTGTGTTGGCTGGGATTGGCTCCAGCAGACCCCTGTAACCCTGTAGTTAGGATATAGTGAGTTGGATAATGGATGGATAGACAATACTGGATCTCAGAGGATTGAATTTGTCTTTTTGGCACCAGTCAAATCTCAAAGTGAAAATGTGTCACTGTAAAGTGGTCTAAATTAGCTACAAATATAAAACACCAAGTAACAGAGGAGTAGTCACCCCTTCAAGTCAGTGTTTAGTAAATGGCAGCCATGACAGCCTGGAGTCTGTGCTCAGGTCTCTCTTTCTCTCTCTCTGCTCTGCTGTTTGTCCCCATTAATTCTTTCTTGTCAAACTGTTTGAGCTCGGACAGGTGTCATGTTGATTGTGATTGGTTAGCCATTTTCAAGTCCATCTACAACTTCTCCATTGGACCGTATTTTACCAAAATACCGTGAAAGTATTTTACCAAATGAAATTGCAGCAATTGTTAATTTGTGTTAATATTTTGCTGATATCACCTGACGTCAGTTTATCTCAGTGTTTACATTACAAACACTGCCATTTTGTATGATTTGGGTTATTGTGACAGCCATATTGGCTATGGTTATGATGTTATTGCTACCATGTGACATCATTTAATGGCCTTCTTTAAGATGGTGGCCCAGTGTGTCCTCTGTCCTACCTAAGGTATAAATTGCTAGGTGCTTCTTGTTTGATTTTGCAAAGATTTTGCGATGGAAACAGACTTCTCTTTTGTTAGAGCTTGTTTGATCAGCTGTGTTTTGACACGTCTTTCAGATTTTTGACTGAGAATCTTTGAATGCATTTTGATCTCTGAAAGCAGATCATTGGCCTTCCATGGGATTGGTGCAGCTGTCACTTTTAGTTTGTCCTCTTGTTGCCTGTTCATGTTGGTGATTTACGGGACATATTGGCCTTTATTGTGTCAAAGTCAGCAGAGAATCATCAGATTGTAACAAATCTACATTAGTAAAAGTGTGGTATTTTATTTTTATTTCTCTGCACCACTTGCTGAACAACTTGTACCCTGATAGTTTCTATTGCCTACGCTGCAAGATCCTTCTTGGCATGTCAGGGCCACCAGAGAACATCATATGATCAGGTAGCATGTTAAAAAATGGATATTGTTTCATAATCAAAAAAGAGAAGACAAGAGGTGGAAGGCTCAACTTTTTTTTACAACTCAACTGGCATCTTGAATTAATCCTGAGGGCAGATTGTCAGATACCATAGGCAGTGGGCTAACTGGAGCAGTTATACTGGTGGGCCTTAAGAGACTGTGTATCTGTGTGAAAGATCTAACTTACCTGCATTGACATTGTGTATTTAATTCATTTGGGTTCAATTTGTTTTGCATATTTGGATCTGCTGTATTTTCAGGGACTGGATTTCTGATGCAATAAAGAGGAGGTTGAGGTTCTTGGTATGTGTTACATGTTCATGTGGCTTTATGTATTGTGATTCATGTGTGTGGGGTTTTGTAAAGTTTGTGTTGTGTATTGTGATACGTGATTTTTTAAAACTCCTGTATGGTATTCCATGATTTAGTTAAGTAATCCCCACTTGAGTAAAAGTGTTTTCCAATCAACGGTGAGTCAGCTACACGAACACCACGTGTTTCTCGTTAACTGAAGGTGGACCTCGGCAATCCACGATTATGTGAGCACTCATGAGGTTTAAGCAGCGCAAAGAGTCGATCATCAATAACATCAATCAGAGCTCAGAGGAGCTCAACATCCGCTTTAAGCCGACTTTATGTATGATGCAATCTATGCAATGTATGTGTGGTGTATTATGGGACTGCTCTGAAAATTTGAAGAGTTTATTTAATTGTCATTAAACAGAAGAATAGGTAACAGAGACAGTAGCGGTCTTTTTAGCTGTTGATCAAGAAATAATAGCTGATTGATAATAACACAAAATGGAAATTCAATAGAGGATACAAGGCATCCAGATCTATGCATGAGTACGTTACAGTTCGGAATTTGTGCTCTGCATAATTAAATATTAATGCTATTATTCACATAAAAAATGTAAACCTATTATTTTAGGAACGTTATACTTGAAACACTTTAAAACAAGTAAGTATTCAAGAGCAACATGAAAATCGTTTGGCAGCAATTATAAATTATATACAAGAATTCCAAGGATATGTGCTTACATGCAGAATTATTTTGTGCATTCGGCAATCTAAGAAAACTGCAGCTTCCGTGAGCGGTGCGACGTCTCAGTGCCACTCCTGCTGAAGGACTTTACCCTCGTCAAGAGGGTCAGACTGGACGATATGACTGGCCATTCATGTCAGTGTCATTTTAAAGGACAGACCTGTGCACTGATGCTATGAATGATATGTATTTTACATCGTCGGCCTCTAACTCAGCGGTGACATTAGAAAAAAACCCGATCTAAATCCGTTAAGTAGTTCTCTCGTGAAAAGCAGACAGACAGACAGACAGCGAGACATTGGATTGTCTATATTATATATCATTAAACCTTCAAAATAATGTGCAGTTAAAGTCTCAACAGCATTCTCAGCATTTCTGGAGCTTAGTAGAGCCAGATAATTATAAGAGTCTTCACCAAGCAGCTCTGAAAATGTCTTCTTTGTTTGGGTCTCCATACCTCTGTGAGTCTGACATGAATGTCATGAAGTCAAAGTTCAGAACAAAACTGACAGACGGACACTTAAATGACTCCATCAGAGTGAACCTGAATGGCTCCACTCCACCAGACACCTCAGTGCCAGTCATCTGACTGACTAAACAACACGTCACACATGACACTGGACCTGTGAATAAAGTGACACAGTGACATGTGACAAAATGACAAATGAAGAAGTCAGATCTGTGGATTTTGAATGGCATTGTTTTGTGTTGACAGCATTCATGTTTTAATTCAGTAGTGTGAGATACACTAGAAAATGCATACAGAAATTCAAAATGCCCTTGCAGGTGAACTCAATATTTTTGTGATGTTTTAATACAAAATGTGAGTTGTGGACATCAACATTTTGTAAATGTTCAGGCAAAACATTTGAAATAAGCTATGAGAAGAAACGTTAGAAAACAGGAGTAGCTCTCTGCAATTTTTGTTTTGTAAAAGTAGCTCTCAGGGGAAAAAAGGTTGGCGACCCCTAGTTTAGGCTGTGATGTTTTATTATTTTGTAGTGAACATGTAAGATTAATTTTTAAAAAATACACAAAATTAGACAATTTACAAAGAACAAAAACAATGCAAACTTTCTCTGAGGTGTTCTTTCTCATTTAACAGGACTTTTGTGAACTCCACTACATTATGCTTAGCTTCACTTTTACGCTGGCATGTGCCAGGCTAAGGGTTGACTTCTTGGTTGCCAAGCGTGACTTGCACTAATCCTCTTTGGTGGTACCAATGCTGGCTCAGAATAGCATCTCGATATAAATGCGGCTTATGTGCTAAATGCTCTTGGTGGTGGCCCCTATTTAGTATTTTATAATTCATCAGTGGGTTGTGTGGATTATTGTAGAACCATTGCTTGACAATGTGCCAGTTCATTGTGGGAAGGGTTCTTTGCATATGAAGTTGGTTCTTTGTACTTTGTGCCTGATATTTGGAAAAAAATGAAGTGTTTACTGTTTGGCAGACTACTTAGCAGGACATTCGTAGATCAAGAAAACCTGAACTTGGCCTCTGATATGAAACACAGCAAGAGTCCTTTTAATTGGTGTTTCACAAGGCTTTTACCATCTTTTCATGGGTATTTGCTGTATGGAGCAGATTATGGATCTAAATAAATAAAAGTTCTTTCTGGAACCTTCATGTGGAATGGTCTTTAGGAAACCAAAAATGGTTCCCCTATGGCATCGCCCTGAAGAAAACCTTCCCTTCATTTTTTAGTAGTATAGAGTGGTGTTTATATATATAAGGAAAATCTTGTTGTAATTTAAAGTTTAGATATTATAAGAAATATTTTTCAATAAAACAAGAATGAGAGAAAAAGAGCCATAGACAGCCGAAATGTCGAGCTGAAACAAATAAACCAAGTTGCATATCTGGCCTTGGTGTTTGACACAAGAGGTGGTTGTGCAATGGCCATCATGGAACTGATGACGAGCTGAGAAAATGGAAGAAAGTGCGAGGAGATACAAATGGTCAAAGACTGTCAAGAAAATGTAACTGTAAGTTACATAAGATAGGAGTCTCAGCAGTGCTGATGTATGGGGGTACAATCTGAGCCATCAAGAAGAAGTAGGAGCTGCTCATCAGGACAGAAAGAAAAGAGAAAGAAAAATAAATAAAGATGTAAGCAAGATGTCAGGGTATCATGGGAAGTAGGGTGACATGGTATGGACACCCCAATTAGAAATGTATGCTGTTGTTTGGATGAAAAGACTTTTGAATGATGGCAGATGGCAGAGATTTGAAAGTGTTGGGTCTGAGGACAAGAGGATTCCACGGTCAGGATCAATGGAGAGCAGGATCTACATGGCAGACTGTTAACACCTGAGTGATGGTTTCCAGTAAAACAAGAAAACAGTAGTGCATACTTCTATTATGTAGCTGTGATAAAATGAGGACAACACAGTTAAAAGATGACCTGAGTAGAGATGCTGGGCAATTTTACCTGAAAAGAAATTATTGAAGTCAGAGTCTGCAAAGTAGGATGAACTGGTCATCTTTTATAGGTGTTTTGTTTTATCACATCCTCACAAACAGTGCAACAAGGAAATGCTTACTGTGAATCTGAGGCTCCATCCAGGTATCTGTTCATATTAAAGCACTGATGACTTAGGAATTCTGAAATCCCCCATAAGTGTGGCACAAGTGCCGTGTAGTGAAGTTCTATTCTGAGTCCAAAGTGAGCACCGTGTGGTTGTAGCCCACCTCACTATTTAGTCAAACTGGCATTCATTGTGCTCACTCGCTGTGCTTGAAGGGCCTGACAGTCCATTTTGTTCATTCAGAATTCTGATAAGTCAGACCCCAAGTGACTTCGGTATGTCACAGTTAAGCCCCTCCTGAACACATCTACACTGTGTTTTCTGTGTTACAAATGGATAGCTTTGTCACAGATTCCTGAAGTGGCCCATAATAATTGCAGTACCTGAGAAGTCCCTGATTGTAACTTGAGATCCAGCCGTGTGTTTCCTGTAAATCCCGTTTTTCTGGTCTTATTTGAGTGCAGTTCTGACAGATCACGGCTGTTACAGGCCCTGCAGCACTTCATCACTCGTTGTATTTCAAGGCAGGCAGTTTCTAGTTGTTATTGGTCTTGTTTGGTCTTTTCACAAATACCCGTAGACTTCAATCAAACATGCTATATAGATTAAAGTCAATATCGGTTTTGTTTCTTTTTTACTTCATGTCACTTATAAAATGATCCTTTTAGTTTAAAGTTAATGTTTCACAGCTTTCTTCTGTGTTGGCCTCTATAATGCTTTAAGCTGATTGCTCTACATGAGGGTCAAACTGCTCGATTAGTTGAAATCACCTGGAAATGACTCGGGTGAAGCTGGAATTGAACTCGTCAGAGCATAGAAGCGTTCATCTGCCAGTGAAGTGAAATGTGAAACAAGTGAGTTCTGACAGACACAATTTCTCCAAGTCTGCTCTTCCCCTCTCCATTTGTAATGCTGTGTCCTTTTGACAGTGAAATCTCAGCAGTTCGCCGGTTTCAAAACCCACTTTAGTTGTTCTTTGTGGCTGAGCCCCCATTCTGAGAGCGGACAATGACAGATTTCATTAGCAGACATATAGGCAAATAGGATGGTGTTGATGTAAAGGCCACAAGCAGTGCCTGACTCAGGACCAGACAAGCTCTCTGACCGTTCAATTTTCTTTTGTACTAACCTCAAACCTGAACCAGTCTTAGTTATATAGGACAGGTAATTGTTCTTAAAGTAAAAGATAATTTTAAATAATAAAACTAAACAGTAATAATAAAACTCCTTGGTGACTCAGAGACTAAAGATATTAACTAGCATCTGGAATGTTTCTGGTTCAAATCCCATTACTGCTAGAAGGGATCCTACTCCATTGGGTCTTTGAGCTAGGCCCTTAACCTGAAAATTGCTCCAGGGGCATTGTACAATGGCTGACCTTGCACTCTGACCTCCAACGATCATGAGAAAAGACAATTTACCCTCAGGGATTAATACAAGGTAACAAATACCATAATACATAAATGAATAATTTGTTGAACTGGCAGGGCTTTGCTGCAATCCTGGCACTGATGTTATGGGCACCTCCATATTTGAAGATGTATAGCTGCAGATGCCTCTTGTTTGAACTTTAAGACAAATAATGGGAAAAAAAAAACAAAACAATACAAAACAAATAGAACAACCAGTTATTTAATGTTATTTCTTCAGCAGGCTCCCATAAACTAGCAAGCAAAAGTTTGATATCCACTGCACATAACAGAAACACTTTGCCAAAGTACAATGTGAATGAGAGTGGATGTAAGTTTTACTAATTAAGATAACAAGCTAAACATTAAAAATTACAAGAAGGCCGATTATGGAAGGCATGTGCAATAACAGATTAGTCAAATACTGCAGTTACACTCAACCATTTCCTCCCCAACCCCCTGAGGTTCCACGATTGGGTGGTTTCTCCTTTCTAGTACCCTAGAATAAGCTACAGGAAGGCTGAGGAATGTTGTACCCCAATAGTTGTAGCATACTTTCCGACTCCCCTTTTAAAAAATGGAAACCACCACCCTGGTCTGCCATTCCAGAGGCAAAGCTCCGATGACCACACAACATTGAAAAGGTTTGTCAGCCATGACAGTACAACAATGTCCAGAACCTTCAGCATTTCTGGGCAGATCTCATCCACCTCTGGGGTCTTGCCACTGCAGAGTTGCTTAACTACCTCGGCTTATCCTCATCAGCTTTTGGCTCTGCCTCCCCTACAGAGGGCATGTCTATTGGGGTCAGGAGCTAATCAAAATGTTCTTTCCATTCCCAGACAACATCCTAAGTCCAGGTAAGCACATCTTGACCCTTACTGAGAATGGCCTTGGTGAATCCCTGCCTTCCATTTTTTGAGTTGCCTGATGGTTTGTTACAGCCTCTTTGAGCCCAATCAAGAGTCACTTTCCATGGTCTCTCTGAACTCCTTCCACACCTGGGTTTTTCCTACACTGGCCACTAAGGCCACTGTCCTTTTGGCCTATCGGTATGTCTCTGCTGCTTCGGGAGTCTCGTCTGCTAACCATACACAGAAGGAATCCTTTTTCAGCCTGATGGCACCTCTCACCTGTGGTGTCCACCATTTGATCTTTGGGTTGCTACTTCGAGATGCACCTATGGCCTTCAGCTCTTTGCAGCTGCTTCCACAATGGAGGCTATGAACAAGGGCCATTCGGTCTGCATGTCCCCAGCCTCCCCTGGGATGCAGGAAATGCTATTTTGGAAGTTGGAATCGAAAGTCTTCTGGACAAGGGGCTCCCTGAGATGTTCAAAGTCCACCCTCATTACTTCTTTGGGCTTTCCAGGTCTGTCCAGATGCCTCTCCCACTACCTGACCAAATTCACCACCAGGTGGTGATCAGTTGACAGCTCTGTCCCTCACTTCACATGAATATAAGGGTGCAAACCTAATGATAAGATTAAGAAATTGATCATAGATCTTTGGCCTAAGGTGTTCTGGTACACTTATGAGCCACCTTATGTTTGAACATGGTGTTCATTATGAACAAACCACGCCTAGCATGGATGACCACAAACAAAATACTCTTCAGGTTGTGATGGACGGCCGGCGACAGATTCCGGTCGCCACCCCCAGGCCGCCAGGAGGAGCCCTCCGGACAGCATGATCGTGCCCCGAATTCCAGCAGGGCCTTATGGACTTTGTAGTTTATATACACAGCCCTGCTGGATACCTTGAGTCGCTGTAGGGGGCTAGTGGACTCTTATGTGCCCTATAACCCGGGAGTACGTCATCATCACGTGACAGGAAGGAACAACGTGCTCCCGGGCGGAAGAATAAGGACTGTTTACCCTGACCCAGAAGGAAGAAGGACTTGTGGGTTTGGACAGGAACCACTTCCGGGTCAGGGGATATAAAAGGACTGTGGGAAAGCCCAGACACTGAGCTGAGCTGGGAGGTAGGAGGGCGAAGTGTCTGGGCGAGGAGGATTGGTTTTGTGAGAGAGAATTATTGTGATTTATGAGTGTGGAGTGGAGGGTGCTTTGTGCACATTATTGTGATACAATAAAGAAGTCTTGGACTTTTATTCAGTGTCTGGAGTGGTACCTGAGGGTGTTAGAGGTGGCTCCACGCCTCTACTGCTACAAGGTTTAGATCAAGGTGACCATATATTTTCAAACATACCTCTCCAGGTGTCTCCATCATTATCCACCTGGGTGTTAAAGTCACCCAGCAGAATTATGGAGTCCCCAGCTGGGACCATTTCCAGGATCCCCTCCAGGCATCCAATAAGACCTGCTACTATGAACTGACATTTGGGTTATGGGCAGTTAGAGTCCTCCCATCCGTGAACATCAGCTGCAGACAGGGAGCCCTCTCATTCTCCGGGACAAACTCCAACATGGCATCGATGAGGCAGAGACACAAGAAGCCCACTCTCACCTGAGGCCTTTCACCCCAAACAATTCCAGAGTAAAGGAGAGTCCAGCCTCAATCAAGGGGTTTGGTTCCAAAGCCAAGTGAGTGGGAGGACGTGAGCCCAACAACTGTATATCTAGTTGGTAGCTCTCCTCCTCACCCTCCAACTCCAGCTCCTACTCCACAGGACAGGTGACATTCCACATCCCAAGAGTCAATTTGTGTGTTTGGGTTCTGATCCAATAAGGCCTCTGCCTTTGACTATTTCCCACGTCACATTCTATCCAGACCCTGTTCCTCCAGTAAGTGGTGGGTCCACAGGAGTTATTAGTTAGTTAGTTAATTAGTTACCTTATCATTTTAATGAATCTAAGAAGTTCATTACAAAATAGTAAAACATTCCAAATTAAGATACAGTAATCCCTCCTCCATCGCGGGGGTTGCGTTCCAGAGCCACCCGCGAAATAAGAAAATCCGCGAAGTAGAAACCATATGTTTATATGGCTATTTTTATATTGTCATGTTTGGGTCACAGATTTGCGCAGAAACACAGGAGGTTGTAGAGAGACAGGAACGTTATTCAAACACTGCAAACAAACATTTGTCTCTTTTTCAAAAGTTTAAACCGTGCTCCATGACAAGACAGAGATGACAGTTCTGTCTCACAATTAAAAGAATGCAAACATATCTTCCTCTTCAAAGGAGTGCGCGTCAGGAGCACAGGCTGTCAGAAACAGAGAGGAAAGCAAACAAATCAATAGGGCTGTTTGGCTTTTAAGTATGCGAAGCACCGCAGGTACAAAGCTGTTGAAGGCGGCAGCTCACACCCCCTCCGTCAGGAGCAGAGAGAGAGAGAGAGAGACAGAGAAAAACAAAGTCAAAAATCAATACGTGCCCTTCGAGGTTTTAAGTATGCGAAGCACCGTGCAGCATGTCGCTTCACGAAGCAGCTGCACACAGAAGGTAGCAACATGAAGATAATCTTTCAGCATTTTTAGACGAGCGCCCGTATAGTCTAGGTGTGCGAACAGCCCCCCTGCTCAATCCCCCTACTTCAGGATCAGAGAAAGTCAGAGCAACAGAGACAGAGAAAAGTAAGTTGGGTAGCTTCTCAGCCATCTGCCAATAGCGTCCCTTGTATGAAATCAACTGGGCAAACCAACTGAGGAAGCATGTACCAGAAATTAAAAGACCCATTGTCCTCAGAAATCCGCGAACCAGCAAAAAATCTGCGATATATATTTAAATATGCTTACATATAAAATCCGCGATAGAGTGAAGCCGCGAAAGGCGAAGCGCGATATAGCGAGGGATCACTGTATTCATTGAAAACAACAAGAATTAATAGTATAAAATGTTTAAGTTAGCTGTTTGTCATCACAGTACTTTTTTTTTGACTATTTAGCATATCTAATGCTTCTGCTTTCTGAGATCTACAATTGTTTAAATTAAACTGATATGTTCCTTACTAAATTTATGCTGTCCATTGAAATATTCAAGAATTAATACTTATCACATTGAAATTATGGCATCATTCCCTATTCTTTTTGGTAAACGAAAGACAAAAGAAAAATTGCATAGTAATAAAAAAATGTGTTATAATGGTGTGTTGGTGTGCTAGTTATATAATCATTAAGTTATAAAGTACCACAACACAAATGTTGAAAGCACTTTAAAGTATTCCACAATTGATAAAGAGGACCTTGGATGTATGTGGGCTGTTGAGAAATGGAGGGCTTGGTGGTGGGGTTGAAACTTCCTGTCCACACCAATCATCAGGACACTCTGTTGTCCTCCAAAGTGTCTGATCACCCAGGCATGTAGATGGCACGCTGGGCATTGTGACTGTGCTGTTTTAACTACACTGTGGCTTATCATCCGGGGTCACAGAATCACATTGCTGACTGCCTCTCTTGCTTGTCCTTCAGTGCTACTGCTGAGACGATTTCTGACAACGAAACGGAGTTTGTGCTGATTTAGTCTCTTGCTCTAACTGCACTGTTTGTTTCTGCCTCTGCATTTTGCAGTGAATTAGCTGCCCTGAGAACTCAGATTACCAATAGTTAGCCATCTTCTCTTAATGCTATTGATACAGTTAAGTGTCTATATTTCTGATTACGAGATTAATTCAGTGTGCAAGATGGTTATGTGTTCTGTGGTGCTCGTCTCATTGCTCCTTTCTTTCAGAGTCACATGATGGTTACATTCACTCCTCGAGGTCAGCAATGAAATGTTTAAACTAGACAGTGTGTGTGTCATCTCTGTTGGTGGCCAGGTATAGATGACATGGTTTTAGTTCATGTTAAAAACTGTCAACTATGTCGATCTTCTCATAAGACAGCCAATTCCCTTTTCTGCACCTGTGCCATTTCCATCTGAACCCTGGGAGAAACTGGTAATAGATGTGAGGGGTCCATTTGAAACAGCTGTCTGGAATTATTGCTATAGACCAACCCTGACTGATTATCATAGCAAGTGGTCAGAAGTTACCTTCTCTGTTTCTGTTTCCATTCAAAATGTCATACATTTCCTTATCTCAGTCCTAACAAATTCATAAATCTACACACCCTTGTGTCAGATAACACCTGTCAATTCACATCTTCAGACTCTGCAGCATTTCTGAAAAGTGAGTGATAGAATATTCATCACATACACACTTCAGTATATCATCTGACTGCAGACAGGGCACTTAAAGATTTCAATATGTTCTTAAAGGCTTCATTCAGTCTGTTATCTTATAAGTAAAACCCTGGATACCTGAACTCTCAGAATGTCTTCCAATATGCCATTCAACACCACATGCTATTACACCACATGATTTACCCTTTATGTTGGAAAAATACAAATACATCTCAATGTCGTTCCTCCTCATCTTCACTGCAAGGCTGATGATGTTCCTTCAAGAGAAAACAAAAACGTACACTGATGTTAGACGTGGAGTGCATAGCCCTCATTTCTAAAAAGGGGAAAAGGTGGTGCCTGAGGTTCCTTACAAGATACAAGATGGGATGTGGCAAGAATGGAGAGTGAAACTAAAAGAAGATTCAAGGTCTCTGGTCAAATTTTCAAGAATTAACATGGTAGGAAGATTCATCAAGGTATAGTAAGTCCAAGCGCAATGAGCAAATTTAACTATGCAAAGCACTTGCTATCCATCAGAAATCCAGTTCTTAGTACTGTACGGCTTGTATGTCAATGGAGGAGGCAAACCACAGAGCCTCGGACCTCTTTGCTGAATCTACTCAAAGTTGAAGAAGGGATGCTGAATCTGAAGTCATAGAGGATTTTGAGATTAAGCCACGGTCAAATTTATCACCAGTAGCAGATCGTTGATGGGTAAAATTGGATAGTATATACTATCCACTAGTAATACTTCAATAGTATACTGGATAGTACGCTGAAAGGAGATGATACCAAGAAAATTAATGTCATGGTACAGGTTGTGTATTAGGCATGCGGTGATGCCTTTGACTTGAAGGAAGGCAAGACAATCAGACTATCAGCAAGTCCCAGTAGGAGGCATAAATTCAGAAAGAGCTAAGGATTCTCAAGAAAAAGTGTCAGAAAGCAGATGATGCAGACAAGGAGCCCTGAGCCAGCTAAGCTCTAAGGTAGGATAGAAATTATCCAGAAAAAGCAGAGAGAGAAGAAGCGACAGAGGAAAGCCTTTATCAAGAACCCCTTTTAGTTCAGAGAAAAAAAATCCTGGAAAAGCCAAGAAGTGGGAAACTGGTGTGGTGTAAGAAGAAGTTGAAGACAAGGTATAGCAGCACATGGTGACCCCAGCAGGGAATGCCCTCTTCGAATACCAATTTTTACACTCCTTACAGCATGGCAGATTTCACCAACAAGGAAGTAACAATAGCAACATTTATTTCTAGAGCACATTTTCATACAAATGGTTGTAGCTCAAAGTGCTTTACAAGGCGAAGAAAGAAATGTTTATTAAAACAAAAAATATAAAATAAGATTAGGCTATACTAAATAACAAAAAATAAAGTAAGGTCCAATGCCTGGGACGACAGAAGAAACAAACAAAAAAAATTCCATAAAGCTGGAGAAAAAGAAAAAACAAAATCTGCAGGGTGCTTCACATACTTAAAAGCCAAACAGCCCTATTGATTTGTTTGC